>NC_080431.1:14327618-14627618 GCF_028018845.1 Melospiza georgiana
GTTTTCATTGAGTACTTGCTAAGAAATATTCATGACCTGCAGAAATTGTAGTTTCTGTGAGCTAATCTTCCCTTCCACCTTTAATTTTGGGAAAGTAAGGGAGCTGGGAGTCTTTAATCATGTTCTCTTTCAGCACAAGCTTCTGGAATTGACATCTCAAAGTCGTCAAAGGTGCCACAGCCTAAGACTTGTGAGCTCTGTTGGCAAGACAGAATAGGTACAGAAATTGTTATTAATTTCTAATGGCTCCATGGGAGGAGATAGTGTGTACTGACCAAATGGCCTTTCTGAGAAGCATCTAGATGTGATTTTTTCTTAATTTTAGTGCACATTGTAATTAGACTCCAGGTGGTGATGCTGGAAGCAAATGCAGTACAATACGTGTGTGTGAGGACTATGCAGAGGCAATAAATAGTAGTCTTTCCTAAATATTTGATGGAGCTCACTGGGGTAGTTTGAGCAGTAAGTAAGGTGATATTTTGTTTATTTGTTTTGGCTCAAGAAAACCCCACTCATTTCTTTCATACAGAGACAGAGATTCTAGACCAAAGAAGCCTTTTGTTTCTTTTCTTCCCCAACCCTGACAAAAAAAATCACAAAGCATGACTGCGTTGTTGTAGGAATTGACAGTGGAAGTGTTTAAACTATGCTTTCTTGACTATATGTGATACACAACTGATGTACTCAAAATTGAGACTATTGTCAACCCTTTTGCTGAACCCTCTTTGTTTGCTGGATAAGCTTGGTAGGAACTGATTTCTAAATCAGACCATATTCTGAGATGGGATTTCTTAAATTTGTAAGACTGCATAGTTCTCTAGTAATATGTGTTCAACATAATGCTGTAAAGCAGACAGCCTGGTTTTGGAGGAGGAGTAGGGGAAGAGGCATCAACTGAACGCTCATTCTCTTACTGGTTTAGGTGAGAAGCAGTATTTCTTTTCTAAAGGCTGCTCAAGCTTTACAAACATGCACAGACTCTTAGACCCTACATCATAAGTTGTAGGAGGATAATAAACTGCTAATACATAAACAAACAAATGAAAACTAAGTACAAAAAAAGCCTTGTTTGTTTCTAGTCTTCAGCTTAACATTTTCCATTTATGACTGTGGTGAGACTGCACAAGATACCCATATGCTTCTAAAACTGACACAAATTGACATGGCAGGAAAGACTATTTCTGTCTTTAAAAGGGATACATGCTTCTCTCCAGCTTACTTAATAACCTTTACAATTTTGCCTTCTTGCTTAGAGCCTCACGCTCAGAAGAAACTGTCTGTGAGTTATTGGTATCTCTCTCAGAAATCATGGCTTTTGCTGCATTTCAAAACAGCAAGTCATGCTGTTTTCCTTAAACCTTGGTGTGCTGCTTAGAAGGGCTCTGTATTCCTGAGAGGGCTCAGCCACAAGTGCTGCTGTTCTGTCTCTCTCCAGCAGAGAGGAGGCAGAGGGAGCTCCTCCTTGGCTGCCCCCATGGTGTCATTCTTCTAGGCTGCTGGCCCCACAGACTGCTATTGGATGCCCAAAAGAGAAAATGAGGATGGCTGTCTTCCCTGACTGTATAGAGGAGACAAGAAACATGCCTGGAAATGTTACATCAGGACAGTTGCAATTCCTTGTTTCTTTTTTAAGGTGGATGAATGCAAGAGGAGGATTTGCTTTTGTAATTGCTTGGCCTCTGAGGTCCTGTTTTCTCAGCTTTAAAGTTGCAACAATTCTTTGTTCATGTTGTAGGATACACATTTCTGGTAATTGTGAATATCATAGGGCATCTGGCATGAATAATGACAGTTACAGCTACCACTGTGATTCACAAATCTAATTGAGCCTGGATGAGGTCTTCCCATTGGCTATTTAACTGAATTACAGAAAGATATTTTTGTGAATATTTCCTGTATTACACCTGTAATTCCTGCTGCAGCCTGTTTTGGTAGCTGCCAGGTTCTGCTTCAGAAACTGGCTGATGCCAGTGCAAATGATTTGGTGAGAATACAGAAGCAGCTGAATTTTGACATCATCTTTTCAGCTGATTGATTTATCAGAACACCTGGTTTCATCTTTCATGACCTAGAGCATCCAAACTTGTCTGTGTTCACTGGCTAACTCCAAATATTATTTGGGGTGTGTGCAGACCTGTTTTTAAAAGGAACTTAAAACATTACAGCAGACACTTGCCCTTCCTCCAAGGGTGCCCCAAGTGCTTTAATTTCTTCTCAAGTGCTGGTAGTCACTAGGAAGAAGTCTGTAAGACAGAAGTCCTCTTGTGAAGTATGGGAGAATCTTCTTGTACATCTGATATTAAGAAAATTCAGTTTCCTCATACATTCACATGAGTAAATAATAGTATTTATTCACTGAAGATAGACAGTGACATGCATGTGAACATTCTGCAGTAGCAGTAACCAAGCTTCCTTTGTTTGAGGGGGAAGAGATTTGGGTTGGTGGTGCTTTTAGAGAGACAGGAACAGCTAGTAATATAGTTCTGCAGTTGGGATGTAAAAGTGTCCATCTGGTATGATCTACTTAGAATCCATCAACACTCAAAGCGTAATCTTCATGTTGGAGCACTTCTGAAGACACTTGCTCCCTGCACATGGTGAACCCTTTTAAGATCCCTTTTCTTAAAGTAAGGCTTAGTGTCATATACTTTCCCTTAGAAATGCTAGAGGTGACTCCAGTACAAATGCTTATGTAAGGGAAGGTTACTTAGAAAATAAATATCTTGTCTATTAAAGCAATTGAAGCAAAGGCAGACATATGTATTTGTCCTTGCAGACTGTTTGACAGGGCCATATGGAATGGCTAAATTCCCTTGAAGTTATATAAGGATATCAGGCAAAACAAAATTTGCATAAAATAGCGTCCTTGGGGATGTGTACAATGAGCTGTCTTACTGCTGTTTTTTCTTGTTTTGCTGGGATTTTTTTTTCTCCACCCTGTTAACTTTGCGGCAGTTTTGCATATTTGTGGGAAAAGAGATGGTTTACAAGTTCTTACTGTCTAGGTCAGGGTTTAGTTTAGTTCTAGTTCAGTACCACGGGGAGAGCACTTTAATGGAAACTGAGGGAAATGTTATGTGGAAGCTGTTAATTTTGTTTCAAGTCAATTATTCTATTCTGGTTAGCTCACCCCCTCTCCCACCCCGCTTTTGTTAAGCTAACTTTGTTACAGTTTTACTTTCTAGCATGTCTTCTCCCATCCCCAGTACTTTTGAAAGATCCATCAGTTTCAGCAAAACATTTCTGCAGAAAAGCCTCTCACATCTCCCTCAAAGCACTGTGATTGTTCTGTAATTCAGCTTCAGGAAGCTTAAAGCAAATATTATGGTGTCTTGTAATCAAGACAAATTATTTGTTTCCTTCATCTAAATGCTGGGTTTGTTTAGAGAATGGAATATGAATTTCAAAGAATGAGACAGCAGATGAGGCTGGAGAAGCATTTGGATGATTGCCATTGCTTGCACTCACCTGTATTTCCAAAGTCACTTTTTTTCCTGGAGGACTCCAACTGATTTTGTGACCTCTATGCTCACAATATATCAAGCACTCAAGTGCTTACATAAAATTTCTTTAACTGGGCAGAAAGTAAGCTTGGCAGCTGAACATCTGGTCCTGTTCATTTGTTGGTTTCTAACGCAGTAGGAGGTAGAGGAGCTTTTGGAGAAAGAAGAAGGGGAAAATGGCAATTTCTGAAAAGAGAAAGTCATGTAACAGTCGTAGCTGTTGAACCACTAGTAAGTCTGTCAACCTTTCTGATTAATAAAAATTAAAGCAGGCATCCAATTTCTCCGAAAGATTATTTGCAGGGGAAAACATAAAAAAAAAATCTGGTACTGAACCTTTTTGAATTATTATTCCTTTTTAGAAGTTCAAAACTTAGCAGTTTTCAGTAAGAGATTGGAAAATAAAGCTTGAATTGAAATCGCTACAATTTGATTCTGATTGTTTAAAGAGGTACAAAATGGTGAAATTTGGGCGGGAAAGAACAGACCCTATAAGTACGAAGTTTCAATAGATATATTTCATAGCTCTTAGGTGGATTAACATCTTAAGGATTGAAAATGCTTTTGACCCCATCCAAACCACTGGATCAGATTCAAAGGGGAACAAAACATATTATTGTCTGGATGGAAAAATTATTTATTATCTGTTTTTTTGATACTAGATAATTTTAACAAAACAGGCTTTATTTGTTGTTCACAAACTTCTAATATACTACTTGGAGGTAATGATGGAAAATCCCTGAGAAATTACATTTGCTCAAATTAATATAATATGCAAACCAAAATTATTGTATCTCAGCCTGCAGAAAGTGCCCAGTATGAACTGGGAGGCAATCATGGTGGTGTTATGCAGACTTGTCTATGTTTGTTAGAGTTGGACAAGCGTTTGTGTTTGGCATACTTGTAAAACTACGAGGAAGAATATATGCAGTGTGAGAAACTACCTCTCATTTTAGGATTTCAAAGGTTTACTAAACCTTAATAAATACAACAAATGACTGAATAAGGAGGAAGAAAGAGCAGTGCTGGGAGCATGGAACTAAACTGCCATGTGCTCACCCACAAAACGGCTGCTCCACCTTTTACACTCCTGGTGTTGCATCAGGTAACCCCAGCCCCTACCAAAGTCCATCAGCCAACTCTTCTTTGCCTTCCAATGATGGAGACTCCTTTCTTGCAGTTTGATTGAAGGTCAGGCGTTGCCATGCTGTGCCCCCCCAGGAACAAGCCTTCCATCCCCCCAAATGCCCCGACTACCAAGGCCACCCTGTGACAACAATAAAATGGGAAGGGAAAGAGGAATATGGGGAGAACACATCACAATAACACAACCATACATCATTAAAACTTCTCTTAGCATACACATGATATTCATCTCTTAATTGTGGGAGCTAACCACCCATTACCCATCTATAACCTGCAGAAAAACAGCGTTTTAATGCCTATTATGTGAGGCAGACAGCAGTTTGCGACTAGAATGCATAGACAGTACTTGTCTCTGGAGGCCCTGTCTCAGAACTGAAGCCTTCTAGTAGCTAGCAAAAATGAGTAAAAAAATATTGGAGGTTGGGATTTTTCCTTTTTTTTTTCTTCTTTTTCTCAGGGAATTTTCTTCCATTTGTTGCCTAAGAGATGATAATGAGGATACTTTTGAGAAAAAAGATGTGGCTGAGAGGAGAAAGAGGAGGAGGGGAAAGGGTATTTGCAGAAGTTAATGTACTTGCCTTCTATAGCAGTTGTCTTCAGACTCTTGTTTTGGGGGATAAAAAATCATCTGGGGAGGCTCTGTCAATGGGAAATCAGCAATATTTGTAGAGACTGACTAAAGATTTTTTCAGCTCTGCTTTTTCCCTGCCACTGCACACTCATTCTTATTTCATTTACGTTCCAGTTGTATCTCTCGCTGTGTTGTCAAAACAGGAACAATCCCCATGCAGTTCCTACTCGCTTTCCAGTTGTGTTTCACCTTTCTAAGGGGTAAGAAGGAAGGGAAAACAGTGCTACAGAGGCTTTGCCCAGTTGCTGAAAGACAATGGCTTTTTAGCATAAGTAGGTTTTGGGAGGATTGATTTTTGTGAGAGAAGAATTAAGTGATGCCTCTGTAAGCAATTGCACATATTTAAAGTTTATTCAAAGCTTTTGAAAGCTATATGAACAGAGGAAGAGGAGGAAGACAGCCAGTTCTTTTGTAGGTATGGACTTTCAGGTGCAGAACATATTTCCTGAGCTAGGCATACTGTTTAAATAGTATATTCAGTGTAGATATGTTAGTAACTTAAACACTCTCAGTTTTGGGAGGGGACTAATCAGTTTTGAAATGGGAAAAATTTTCTACTACTTTGTGTTGCTGTTAAAGCTGCAATCCTGCAACTGTATGCTGTGTTTGAATCCCCTGTACCTTTATGGAGACCTACTGAAAAAATCTGGTTATTTTAGATTGCCAATTGTATTGACTGAAGGGTGGACAGTTCATTCTTAAGCTGCCTCTGCTGTGGGATGGGATACATGTGCTGGGTGGACACATAATCTCCAAGGAAGTTTTATGGCTAAATGGGACAAGAGGCTTTGTTATAAAATTAGACTGTTTAGGTAGAAGATATGTGTAGACTTGGCTATGAAAAGTTGTGTACAAAGAGTTGCATTACATATCTGTGAACTCTGAAGTGGATAATCCTTCCTGTATAAGAGTAATTAATTTTGTCCTGTAAAGAACCTATTCCTTTTCTACCCTAAAATAACACCTGATGCTCATAAACAATAAAAACTTTCAGGCTTATTTTTCAAAGGTTTTTTTCAGCAAAACTGTTGAACTTTGACTGAGTTGGCAACGGTTTCTCTTTGGGTATCTCTTGGGTAGCAATGTATTATTCAACAAGCCATCTTGTTCTCTTTCTTGATTTCTTGGTCACTCATAGAACTACTGATGCGCTGTACCACCCAGGCTCATTGCAATAATTTCAGCCCTGCAACAACAGTGGGAATAAATCTGTAAATGTGCCTAGATCCTGTTATAAAAATGAAACTGTTCTGTGAATTTAGAGCTGAACTCTGAGACCTTATTTTGTGATCACAGTATTTATGCTGATGCCTGAATAAGTTGTTTTCCAGCACAGTCCTTGGACTGTTCTTCAGTCAAAGTGGTATTATTTTGTCTTAATGTAATCAGGACCAGGGCAATGATTGTCCTCCTGTCCTGGGCACTGGTGAGGCCACCCCTCAAATCCTGTGTCCAGTTCTGGGCCCTCACTGCAAGAAAGACATGGAAGTGCTGGAGCATGTCCAGATAAGGGCAATAGAACTTGGGAAGGGAACTGGAGCACAAGTCTGATGAGGAGCAGCTGGGAATTTTCAGCCTGGAGAAAAGGAGGCTCAGGGGGCAACTTCTCACTGTCTACAACTCCCTGAAAGGAAGGTGTTGCCAGGTGGGGCCATGCTCTTCTCCCAGGGAACAAGTGACAGGACAACAGCAAATGGGCTGTCAGGGCCAGTTGTGTCAGGGAACATTCAGGTTGGACATTGGCAAGAAATTCTTCTTGGGAAGTGATCTCAAGCATTGGAATGGGGTGCCCAGGGAGGTGGTGGAGTCCCCACCCCTGGAGGTGTCCAGTGAATGGCTGGACATGGCACTCAGTGCTCTGGTCTGAGAGACAAGATAGGGATTGGTCAAAGGATGGACTTGATGATCTTGGAGGACTTCTCCAACCTTAATGATTCTGTGACTTCTAAAGGAAACTTTAAGCAATAATTGTGTCACCCAAGTTTCTAGAGCATCAATATGCCATGAGCAGTTGGTTATGAAGGGAATACAGGCAGAAGTAGGAAAAGTACATGACAAAACATTAGCTTAAAGCAGCATATATGCCTATATGGCAGGCATGGCTTAATAAAATATGTTGATCTATTGAGTAACAAGTATTCTAGAAATGTAATGTGGATTTCTTCTAATCAGCCTTCTCCTTTGAGTGTGAAAAACCTCCTCTGTTTGTTCTAGCTTCTCTAGACAAATGTCAGCCTTAATTAGAGTGGCTTCAATCTTGTTCAAATGTGCCAGAAGATGTTTCTATAAAATTTGGTACTAAACAACTAAATTGATGATATTTTGTGTTACTGAGGTTTTGCAGACAGCCACTTTAACCACCAGACTTTTAAGCATGGAAGTTGTGCTGGAGATAGTAGTGACACAGGGGGCAGAATCCTTAATTGCATGTGGTTTATTCTAAAAAAAAATCATGGCTTTAAAAAATATTTTTATTGTGTTTTTAAAGAATTGCAAGATTGCTGACATCTTTTTTTTTGTTTCATTTTTGTCTGAGTTTGAGACGATTTAAAGAAGAACACTGGAATGAATTGCCTCCTCTAAAGGGTTCCAGCAATTCCTTTCCAGCAATAGGAAATGAATACTAATAGATGAAAATGAAAAAAACGCCCAAGGGTTTATTAACAAACAGAATGCCCACAAGGCAGGGAAAAAAGTAAATAACTGCTAGATATCAAACTGCTAGATTACACCCCAACACACTGGAACAAAGACCCAAAACGGCAGAGGTTACCTGCTCTCAACCTGCAATCCGGGATGGTGTCAGCTTCCCTCTTGGGAAGGCAGAAGCTTTCAGGGAGCAGTTCCAGCAGCAGACGGAGGCCCAGTGGCTCATCTGGCATCAGCCTTCTCCCCAGGACAAAGTCCAGCACATGCCAGCAGGTAAAGCAGCTGGGCTGGAGCCTCTCAGTGTGTTTTCTTCCCAGCTTGATGTGGTTCATGGAGTGGGGCTTGCATTGGAGTAGGGCGGCTCCGCTCCTGCTGACACAGTGTCCCTGGTCTCTGAGCAGGAGCTGCTCAGTTCACCTCAAGGCAGCTCAAAGGCTGCTGCTGCAGCATCTCTGAGCCAAGGAGAGGAAAAGCTTTTTGCCTGGGCCGGGAACCAAACCAGCCCAGCAAAACCCACGCTGCACAGAGCCATGAAAATGCTGGGCAGGGAGCTTTTAAAAATGCTCATAACAAAAGCAAAACTCTTCATCACCCTGGTCCCCCACACACCAAGTCTTGGGCTGCAGGGTCTTAAAGATACAATACCAAATTTTGGGCACAGACCTGAGGATTGTGGAATACATTATTGTAAGATGATTTTTGTGACAGTGCAATAGCTTAGTGTAAGTACCTGCAGACAAGATCATCAAATCCCATTACTTGAAGGATTTGACCACTGAACCACTGAATTGTGAATATTGGCTCATGTTCTGAGCTTTCCCTTCTTCTGATGCAAAGTGTTTGATCCGGGAAATACTTTAGAGGATGTGGCTCCTAAAACATCTTTCCTGTGCAAAGCTGTAATGATCACCGGGTTAAGGTTTATGCTTGATTTAAAAATGGATAAGGCATAGAGTTTGTTTATTCCTCTTTCCTGTGTAACTTTCCAGTGTTGTTCTAATTTCTTCTAATCTGAATACCTGTATGTTGCTTTGCTTGTGTAGCTTTTACTGTGATGAAGACTAGTGTTTTTTAGTTGGATTTTTTAATTTTCTTTGTCCCCTTTAAGGAAAACTTGGCACATCTTATACTGTGACCTATTGTTCCTAGCTCTGCCTTCCGGAGGATTTCTTCTAATCAACCTTCTCCTTAGAGTGTTAAAAACATCTTCTGTTTGCTGTAGCTTCTCTTGGTATGCGTTAGCCTTAATGGAATTAGAGTCACTTGTCTTGTTCATATATGCCAGAAGATGTTTCTATAAAATTTGCCATTAAACAACTAAATTATCTATTAAAGGCCTGTAGAATTAGAGTTAAAAATATGCATTCATACTGTAAGCTACAAAGCTGATTGCAGGTACTGTTCATCAAACACAGCTGTTAGTAGCTTCTGCCAGGAGGGGACTATTGAGCAACCTTGGCAATGTAAAAGAACTTGTGAATGAAAATGGGATGAGCAATTTGGCCATTGCATTTGGATTTTAGGAAGGGTTCACAATATTCTTTTAGCTGTGAGAGCTGGTAATCATGTTCCCTGCTCATATTGGCAAGGAACCTGGTCTTTAGTCTGGAGGACAAAAAGCTTAAAAACCAAGTTCAGTGCTGCCTAATGGGATGCAGTCCTAAAATTCATGGTTCAAGTGACATTTACAGAAGTGAAACCACCACTCCCATCCCCAGTTACTGGAAACATCTCAGAAGTCCTGAATTCACGAAGCATTGCACAAGACCCTTGCTGAATATTTACAGAGCAGCCTACTAGTGTTGGAAGGACTTTTTTTTTTTTCTAAATGGGCATACTAAATAGAATGAAGTCATAGTACTGTGTCCCAAAGTCAGAAAAATTTGAATGAGAAAAAGCATATGTAATGCTCTTTTTAAGAACTCAGCTCAAGGAGTTACACACATTGTATATAGGAATATATTCTAGGTCAATATTTGCTTCAGAGAGAATGGGTTTTAAAAAATTTTAAACTATTTCAGATGTTTTATCACCTTCATTGGTGGAACATAGTGGGATATAAGGTGGCAATGCTGACTTGGTCATTATACTTTGCTGCAAATGAGACATTTCTCTGTAGTGAGCCAAATTAGCTATCCTGCCTGCTATTTGAGATGCTTGCTGTGCACAATTCTGGTTAGTAAGCTATTCCTATAACTTCAGAAGCCAGAACTTAATACAGAGTTGTATGTACTCATCCTCTGCAGTGTGTTCAGTAGAAATATTGAGATTAATCACAAAATGTTGAGAAGATCCATTTGAGAGGGACTGAGGATTGCAGACAGGTTGAAACTGCATGATCTTTAATGTTTTTTCCAACCCAAATCACTGTATGATTCTGGGATGCACAAGAAATTTGGTTCCAGCTTAAATTAATAGGACCAACTACAGGATGAGACACCCTCTCACTTTACCAATGTATTTACTTAGAACAATTTTAAATTATACTGTCAAGGTGTTCCTCCTAAACATCTGGAAATATGCTCCAACAGTAAGGGAACTTATCTGACTTCACTGGTTCTGAATGAGCAACAACTCCAGTTTCATGTGGAGTATACTGGAATTGTGAGTAATACTGGTTGATACAGTTTGAAAGTAAACAAAATCTGCTTTCAGGATTTAAAGATAAATAATGGGTGTATTTATAGGTTTATAAATGAGGTGACTTCATGAAAGTGTTTATTCTTTCCAAATTGTTTGGCAATTCCAGCAAAAGTCACTTAAAGCTTGTAGGAGGCTTCAGAGATCTTTATCACAAACTGGGGGCCAGAATGGTTGTGTTCATTTGGGGAATGCTGGGGTATTGTTTGTTTCTTCTGGTTTTCCAACTCTCTTGTAGTTGATGTAAATCAGTCTTGGTACTATTGACTTCAGAGGAACATGCTGGTTTGCACGGGGTGCCAAGCTTTCTTTTGCACATTTAGTAACATTATGCAGTTTCACCAGGTGTTTGCACAGGGAAGTGTTTCTGCTGGATTGTTACCCCCTAGAAATGCAAAGGGAAATCTGTTTGTTCAGCTTCAGCTTTGCACTGTTTGATATGAGGGGGGTGGGACAGCAGTCATAAGGGGCTTATACACCAATGGCCTATTCACACAGTCTTTTGAAAAATGGTGGCACTAGACACATGTTCTCAGCATCTTGATGCATCTTAAAATAGGCAACAGCTGAAGCAGCTATAGGCTCTCACTGCATTTACAAGCTGTCTTTGAGCTGCCAATGAGTTGCTGTGGAAACCATTGCTGGGCAGGACCAGGAGATGGCTGGAAAATAGGCTTTTTCTGAGAGCCTGACTAGTTCAAATCCCCATCCCCCATTTGCAGAAGCTCCCTCTGAATTGCCATGGAGACAAGAGGAGTACTGGTGTTTTGAGAGTTGTAAAAGTGCAAGCTATAAATATTTATCTGGCTAACAGCACATGCTTTCTGTGGTGTCTCCCTGTTGGAATAAACTCCGTGCTACATTGAACCTTTGCAAATTGCAAGTTCTGTGCATTCAAACCCTTCCTCTCTTCTGTGTGAGTAGAAAAGAAGGAAGCAATATAAACACTGAAGGGAATTAAATTTTACATTTTGATTATTAATTATAAAACATTAAATTATAATTTTCCCTCAGTATTTCCCCCTCTCATGCAGTATTTTTTCAGTGTCTGGGACTACTGAAAGCACTTAGGAGGCTGTTGAGTTTATCTAAAATTGTTGTACTTCTGTGTTCAGTTTTTCAGAAAGGCTGACCTAAATAATCTCTTGCTTTCCTGCCCTGTGCCACTTGACTTTTTTTCCCTTCCACTTTCTTCTCTTCAAGCACTTCAAGTTTTTTGTTTCCAGAGCCAACTGTCCTTGGGGCTCTGAAATGAAATTAACCTTAAATGCTTAGGACTCCCACTGATAACTTTAGATAATTGGCTCTGAAAACTTCAAAAGTCTTAACAAAAGCCTTTTGTTAAGTTACTTTAAAGTTTTTTTCCTTTTTTTTTTCTTAACTTGAAAACTAAGACACCATGACAGATGTGCTGGCTTTCCTGATTTCACTTAACAGTCCCCACAAAGCTGAGGATTAAGGTAGCTGAGTGACTGGAACTGAGTTTCTTTTGCCTATTTTCCCCCTAGTGATGTGGGATAACTTCCTCTAGCTCTTGTTCAAAATTTGAGGTCTTAATGCTGTGTTTATGTTGTTAACTTAATCACAGGGTCGCAGAATGGTTTGGATTGAAGGGACCTTGTTGGAGACTGAAATGTTATGGTCTATGGCTTTAACATCTTTATGAAAGACTTTTGCCTATTATAGCAAAAGTGTATAACACCGTTGCACCAGCAAAACCCACCCTGGATGGACCTCCTGACTGAAAACCCTGAACTGTGGGTTAAGCCACCTAAGGCAGATTGAGATAAAATGACACCATTGTGTGAAGCATCTGGAAGAGCATCCAGGACAGGACCCAGCCCAGCACCTTTGGGGTAGAAGCCCCAGCCCCAGGTTTTTCTGCTGCCAGGCTCCCACAGATCCCTGCACCAAGGCAGGGAAGGAGGAGAGGTTTGGGTGTGTGCCATGGCCTCTGGCCAGATGCAGTGATCACCCATCCTCCACCAGGCAGACTGGCCCAGCTGCGGGGCCTGCCACCCCTGGAAGGCCACATCTGTGTGAGGGACAACTGAGGGGGTGTCAGGGCTCATCAAGGGCCCCCACCAAAGGGGTCCCCAGACCCAGCACTGTGTGTGATCCTACGTGATGCAGCAGATCTGCAGTCGTGCAAGGGACAGTGCCAAACTTGTCCCCCCACCAGGAGGTACCTGTGTGTTCCCACCTGCCCAAATGTATAATTATCCATTGGATTTTACACTTTTTGGTGGGGGACCCTCACTGCCAAAGAGACGAGATGGAGGGAAGCAGTGAGATGTTCTGGGCCCCTCAGTTTGGGAAGGACATTGAGATGCTTGAGCACCTCCAGAGGAGGTAATGAGGCTGGTGGGGGGTTTGGAACACAAACCCTCTGTGGAACAACTGAGGGAGCTGGGGGTGTTCAGCCTGGAGAAAAGGACACTCAGGGGAGACCTTACCACTCCTTACAACTTCCTGAAGGGTGGATGTAGCCAGGTGGGGTTGGTCTCTCTCTCCAGGCAGCAACTGACAGAATGAGAGGACAGTCTCAAGCTGTGTCAAGGGAAATATAGATTGGCTATTAGGAAAACGTTTTTCACAGAATGAGTGATAAAGTACTGGAATGGCCTGCCCAGAGAGGTGGAGTCACCATCCCTGGATGTGTTTAAAAAAGACTGGATGTGGCACTGGGTGCCGTGGTTTAGTTGAGGTGTTGGGGCATGAATTGGACTCGATGATCTTGACGGTCTCTTCCAAGATAGTCATTCTGTGAATCCTGTGAAGTATGGCAAAAAGGGAGCCAAAACAGGTGTGCTTAAATACCGTGACAATGGCAAAACTCCAGGTATCATTTGAGTGCCTTGTGGTAGGTAGTTCCATGGCTGAGAAGTTTGCATCAGCACCTAATCATGAAGCTGCGGCTTTACCCTGAAGTGGTCACGTCTGAAGGATGCTAACACCAAACAGATGTCTGGTTTCCTTTTCTGTTTCAGGGACTTCAGTGAGAGAATTGGCCTTTAGTCTTGAGATGCTGGACTTCCTAAATTTACAGTATCCTCAGAAACCCTTTGTTAAACTTTGCTTTAGACCACCTGTTGTTTAGAACTTGGCAAAACAAACGCAAGACTGTTTTTTCTCTTGCACTTATAACTTTGTTTTGATTCTGTTCTCATGTAATTTCTTCCAGGCACACTGTTTCTTTGATTTGATTTGACTAATATGTTTTTCCTTAATGATTGGTCTAGCTAGTAGTTTCAGTTTACAGCCATGAGTGTTTATCAAAGGGAAAGTGTGGGTTTTTGGAGTTTACTTCTAAACAAACATAGCTACTGACATGTAAAAGCAGCTTTTTTTTCTTTTTCTTTTTTTTTTTTTTTTTTCTGATCTTTAAAAAGCAGCCTGAATAAAAGGTTTACTGGTACAATAATATGTCATCTTTTCACTATTGCTCTTTATAGGTGAACTAAAATCCAAAGCTGAAGACTTGGATTCTGAATATTTGACACAGGCATTTCCCAAAGGATGTCTAAGGGAGGAGATGCTCTAGCTTTAAGGACCTCTCCTCTTTTTCTGCTTGACCAGAATATATAATGGTTTTAATATAGTCAGCTGTCTCTGCACCACCTTACATTACATTACTGTTTGCACTCTACAGCTTCTTGGAAAGGGTCTTGTATATGTGTGGTTTGTGTGTGTATGTTGAACTTCTTTCTCTCCCTTTCTCCCCCTCTTTCTCACATTTTCTCCTTAATTGTATTGTATAATAGAATCTTCATGTATTCTATAAATCCCTTGATGTAAGGGTAAATATGGAGACTTTCTGCAGTTGCAAGCTCCCAATAAAAAGCATGCAAAGTAATTCTGTAATGATTTCCATAGTGGTCCTGCCCCAGAAGTCATAAAATATGTTTTCCATTTTTGGTTTCATATTCTGTGAATATTTTGATCATGACAATGAGCTGCATGATGCCTGTATTAATGAAGAGGGGACAAATTTCCAGGCCCATGAAACAGAGAATGTAATAGAGTGGTGAATTGCATGTACTGGATCTGTTCTGTGTCCAGACAGAAAAGGCTGATGAGACAATAATTTATAAATGGTTTTATCCACACACTGGACACCTAGAAAGGCTTCCTTTTGAAATGTTATCAAGTATTAGCTGTTGTCAGTCTCAGAATAAAATGCTCCTCCCCATCATGAAGGAAGATGTTATTTCAATAGATAAATGTGATTTGTTAACTATTGGCATCTAGAATATGGGGGAAGAGGGGTATTGTTCTAGAAATATGGTTTGGGTAAAAGTCACATGTTAATTCTTTCTCATAAATCTAAATAGGACCTAATAGGTTTAAAAGAAAATTACTTACTGATTCTAGGCTATTCTAGCCTGAACAAAAAAAGGAGCTGGGCTGTGTATGGACTTGCAGGAGAAATTATTGCTTTGGGACAAGCTGGAGAAATGGTTTCCTCCTCCAGTTTCAACAGGGTGTGAGGGGTCTTATACAGAAGATTTTTAAAATTTCTTTCTTTAAAGTTTAGTAGGAAAGTTTTCTTTCTTAGAGTGATGGAAAAAATTTCTAAGTGCTATTTATAGTGCAAATATTTTTTTGCTATTTCAGTATTCTCAGAGTACATGAATTTCATTGCTAGAATTCTTCATGTCTTATTTATTTCATATTACAAACTTCTGATTATAACTTTTGGCGTAACATAAAGTGGATAAAATTGAAACATATTACAGACAGGATAGCTATACCCAATTTGGATCTTTTGGTAATGTACACACATGAAAATTCACTGTACACTGTCGGGTGAGGCTGTGTTCTTTTAGACACAAGAATTGTTGAGCATGTATTTGGAAGGGGATGTGAGATAGTGAGAAAGCACCACAGAGAATCCATGTTGGAGCAGGTTCCTGGCAGTAACTGTGACCTATAGAAAGCAGCCCGTGCTAGAGTAGGGGAGAACATGCAGAGGAAGGAGCAGCAGAGAAGAGCACATGCCCACAACTACTGTATTTACTCTGTTTTAAACCGGCAGTAAATTTAATTTTTTTCCCCTAAATTTAGTCTGCTTTGTCTGTAATGGTAACTGCTAACTAAACTCCCTGACTCCCTGTCTTTCTGTTGACCCATGAGCTTTTTAATCTTATTTTCTCCCTGGTCATGTTGAGGAGGAGGAGCTGTGTGGGTGTCCGGCAGCCGCCCAAGGTCAAGCCATCACAATATACAGAGAATGAACTCTTGCTACAGTGTCAGGGCCTCAGATAACATTTCTGAGTGGTGCTCCATGACTCTGAGGCAGTGGTTATAGATACCTGTAGAACTGTAATTTGTATTTTTTAAGGATGCTGAAAAAAACTGCAGAAAATTAAGGAGGAAAAAGGCCATAGGAACAGAATGAATGAAGAATTCCCTCTGTTGTGTCAGACTTAAACCATAAGGAATGATCTTTAATTAAGACGAAAACTATGATAGAGTACTCTGGTGTATGGGATCAGTGCTGTTCTGTGTCTTCATTATTTACATAGACAAAGCGATCAAGTGCACCCTCAGCAGATTTGCTAATGACACCAAGATGAGTGGTGCTGTTGCTGCACTTGAAGGATTTGATTGTCATCCAGAAGGACCTGGACTAGCTCAAAAACTGGCCCATGGGAATGTCATGAGGTTTAAAAAGACTGAATTCATAGTGCTCCACCTGGGTCAACCCCTGGTATCAATCCAGGCTGGGGGATGAACAGAGCAGGCCTACAAGAAGGACTTGGGGGTGCTGGTGGGTGAGAGGCTGCACTGGGAGCCCAAGAACCCCCTGTGTGCTGGGCTGCCTCCAAAGCTCTGTGGGCAGCAGGGAAGAGAGGGGATTCTGCCCCTCTGCTCGACTCTGGTGAAGCCCCCCCTGCAGGGCTGCATCCAGCTCTGGGTTCCCAGCATAGAAAGCACATGGAGCTATTGGAACAAGTCCATAGGGCCACTAAAATGATCATGGGGATATGGCATGCCCCCTGTGAATATAGTCTGAGAAAATTTGGATTGTTCACCCTGTGAAAGAGAAGGCTCTGGGAACACCTTACTGCAGCCTTTCAGTACTTACAGGGGACTTACAAGAAAGATGTTGCCAAACTTTTTAGTAGGGCCTGTTGTGGGTTAGGACAAGGGATAATGGCTTAAACTAAAAGAGGGTTGATTCAGACTAGATATAAGGAAGAAAGGTTTTACAGTGAGAGTGGTGAAACACTGACATTCAAGGTCAGGCTGGATAGGGCTCTGAGCAATCTACTCATGTTGAAGATGTTCCTGCTCATTTGCAGGGAGCTTGAGCTAGATGACCTTTAAAGATCCCTTTCAACATAAACCACTTTGAGATTCTATGATGATATCTTCAAACAAACAAAACTTTGAGCACTGAAAGCCCAAATGGACTCACTCAAGGCAGAAGTGAGGCACTAATTTCAACAAAAGCAATCAACTGTTAAAAGAAAGCCATAAGAATCAAGAGATTGTTAATTTGTTTGTGTTTTCAGGTCAAGACTAGATATTCATCTGCTAGGGTGTGTGCAACTCTTCCCCCAGGAAGCAGGGGAAAGGGAAATTAATTAGGGATGGACAAAGGAGGTCTGTGTGCTTAAGAACATCTAATCTTGCCATTTTCCTAGCTTTTATCAGTCAAAATAAGATTATTTTTAACCAAGTCAAGTTTCTAAACATTGATGGAAATGGGTTCTCAGTTCTTGTCCATATCCACTATAGCAATTGTCCAGCTGGCTGATGCAGACGGAGGAAATAAACTGCATTAGAAGTGTCTGTGCTGTCTTCAAAGCTAGTACTAAACCAAGAGAACTTGAGATGCTTTTGGGGAAAAAAAAAAAAAAGTAGACCTGTGTAAAGACCTGTGTAAAGACCTGTGTTCAGTTGTTAAGCACTTGCTAGCCTGATGTGGATTAATTGTGATACCTGTGCCCAACTCCTGGTAGCTGGGTGGGGGTTGATGTAGGTCTAGTGGTTATTTCACTTGTTCTTTCTGGAAATACAGTGTTCCCAATACATGAGTGTGAGGAACCAATTTAATTCTGAGTTCTGTCTCAATATTGTTTGAAATTACCAGAGGTGTGTGGAGAGGGGCTGTACAAGTGCTACTTGCAGTGTTAATGTTCAGGAATACATAATCATGGAATGATTATATGCAGGTGCTTCTATTTAAGAACTCTGGGTGTCAGGGATACACAGACCCAAATCTGACTCCGACATGGTTTCGAGCTGAACGTGTTTTATATTCTATCGTTATATAACTTACATATTAGTTATTAAACTTACATTGTTCTATTGTATACATTGGTTTCATCCAAGCATGGATTTCTTGTGATCTCCCTCAGACCCTCAAACATAGTTTCTCATGACTCTTCTTGTGATTAAACAATAATTACACCTAATTATTAAGTAATCATCACATCTAACAATCATATACTTTATCATGTATTGATTACAGAGTGCAGTTTCACATGATCTAACAAACACAAGGCCTAACATTTCCTAGGGCCTACCCTTAACATTTTCCCAGGGCCTACTAAGCCTAACTTTCTTTCTAGCTCCCCAAATTTTCTATGATTTTAAAATCTTTCACTATCAGGAGGCAGCTAGGAGAAGATGGAAAGCCCTGTCTCTCAGGAGCCTTTGCCTGGCAGCCATCTCACATCTCAGATATAACAGGCTGTGTCAGCAGGAGGCCACCAAGGACACTGACCTCCAGAGAGCTTCTCCAGTCAGATGGTGAAGGGACAATGGGTTGTTCTGGAATGTTGGACTGGGCCAATGATCTCCTCTCAGCATTGCAGATTTTGGGAGGAGGCAGGGTATAAAAGTAACTGTGTCACAAGCTTCAGAGCTTTTCGTCATTTAGCCCTGACTAGCTGGACATTGAGGCCCACTCTGAGGTTCTGCTGGTAATGCCCATTTTTTCTCTCAGTCGCCCCCCCTCTCTTTCTCTGCCCATTTTTCCTTCTCCTTGTTCATTTTCTGTCTTTTCTATTCTTCCTTAGTAGGGCAACATCCTTTTCACTACCAATAAATGGTTCTCAGATAGAATACAATTTCACACAATTCCATTCTCAGCCATCTATTTTAGAAGAACCCCCTGCAGTTCCTCCAACAATATCCAAGAGTATATGGGGATTTTTTCTTTCTTTGAGTTAAAACAAGATAAATCTTTATTATCTTCCTTCCCATTTCAAGAAGAATTTGAGATAATTGCCAATTACTGTACATATTTTTTACCCTGTAGAAACTGTAAGTGGTATTCTTCAGAAAATATGCATGCCTTGTAATAAGAATGTTATGGAAAATACACCTATGGATTAATAGATGTCTCCCCAGTTATA
Source organism: Melospiza georgiana (assembly GCF_028018845.1). Lineage (NCBI taxonomy): Eukaryota > Metazoa > Chordata > Aves > Passeriformes > Passerellidae > Melospiza > Melospiza georgiana. The sequence goes on from NC_080431.1 coordinate 14,346,560, forward strand.
AACAGACATTACCATAGCATAAAATGTTTACTGGTTATATAGAACTTCTTACATGTTAATGTCATTATGCCATTGCAAAAAAGAATTACTTATTTTTTACAGATGCCAGAACCTGGAGAAAAAAGATGAACTGTTCAAGGCCAGCCCTAGTCTAGCTCTTAGTTTGTACTCTTTTTCGTAAGCAATGTCTAACTTGTACAGTGTGAGGAGGTCTCAAAAATATTGCTTGTAGCTGCCAAAGCACAAGCAATGTGCTTTGTGTGAAATCACAAATGTTTATTGCTGAATTGCCTTTTTTTGCTGTCCCCTTGCAGATCCTGATGTGTCTGGAATCTCCATTGAAACAGATAACAAAAATGTGAAAGCAGAGGAGTTTAAAGGTACAGTATGGGCATTGTTGTGGTAGTTTTTAATACATACACAATACATGCAAACTGTGTATACAGAAGCTGTGCAGATATTGAGGTATTCTTGCTCCTTCCTGAGGGGTCTTGTGCCCACTCTCTCCACTGATTCTGCCTTATCTTGGTCTTGTCCCTGTTTTCTCTTACTCGAGGTGGGGTTGACCTAGGTGCTCCCCAGAGATCCTTTCCAACCTCACCTGTTCTGTGCTTCTATGACTTGTTTGTCAGTCCTGTAACTTCTGCCTGGTTTCCTTCCACACAATATTATGGGACCTGATGGAAAGGAGAAACATTAAATATCTTAAAAGACAGAAAAGTGAAGGACTAGAAAGAACAGATTAGTTAATTGTAAGTAACAATAATTGAATGGCTATTTTTACTTGTCAGTAACTGTAATGGCTATTTACATAGTTATATATGTATATATATATGTCATATGTAAAATACAAATTATTTCCAATAATGGGGTGGAGAACTTACAGAGGAAAAGAGGAAAACCTGTTTGCTGGGTAGATGAGAAAGGGGAGTACTGTAGTGTGAGGTTTGTGGGTTATGTGGGTTTGTTTTTTGAATTTGCTTGGAGTGGAGAGAGGTGGAAATTTGGGATAAAAAACCTGTTCTCTGAGCTTTAAACCTTCAGCATTTTGAGGTAATAATCAAATATTTTAGAGGTCTCTAAAACTGTCATGTAGACTTCTGTTAAGTATTCTCTTGACAGAATGCATTTAGAGCTCAAGGCAGGCAAAAGCAGAGAGAAATGCCTCAGCTAATATTAAAGCTTGATTAGGTTCTGTATTTTTATATGGTATATGGCTTGCATTTTTTCTTTTGTTATTTGTACATTGAATGGAATCAGTTTAGCACAGCCCACATGCCAAGCCAAGTTCTCCATGTGTAGCAGCACTAAGGGATGGCAGGGCCAATGGACAGCTATTCCACTGAGTGCAGCTGGTCTGAAATGCATTTTCCTTTTCTCCTCTAACTCCTCTGACTGTATAGGAGGATGGTCAGGCACTGGGACAGGCTGCCCAGGGGAGTGGTCATGGTACCAAGCCTGACAGAGCTCAAGGAGCATCGAGGTGACACTCCTGGTCATGGTTTTGTTCTAGGTAGTTCTGCAAGGAGCAGGGAGTTGGGCTCACTGATTCTTGGCATTCCTTCCAACTTGAGATATTCTATAATTCTATCACCAATGATAGCCTCCAGACCAGATGTAAATCCAAATTAAATATTGTGCAGATCTCTCCAAGATTCCAGAGGGCTTTTGCAGGCCTAGCAGTACCAGTGCTGATGCACAGTATCCAGTGGACCTACCTTAATGCAAGTCTGGAAAATGCCTCTCCCTGACTCTATTATTAGGGGAAAAAGCATAACTAAGGGGCAATTTTATTATGTTCTCTCTGTTCTGTGCACACTCCCTTTCTTCCATGCATTCCATTTCTCTGAATAAGATTAGTGGGTGGGCATCAGTGCTAGGGTTTTTTTCTGAAACAAAAACATGTGGGATGCAAGAAAGGGGCAGCTCATTTGAGACAGAGGTGACTTGTTCAGCTGAGAACACTTCAGCTGAGCTGTCTCTCTGTCAGCTAATGGAGACCAGCCCATTTGACAAGCCAGCTGTCACAAGGCCAGTAGCAAAAGCAAGCTGAGCTTGAATGATGGTTTTTCTTTGTTAGAAGGATACAAAAAACAAAGTGGGAAGGAAACTAGCAAATCTTAAGATTCAGGAAGCCTCCACCCATACACTCAACCTGAAGTCAGGAACCTCAGACTTCCTGAGTGCACAGTATGTTTTTCAAAACAGCCAGTGCACGTGTAACATGTTTCTGGCAAGGAACACCCTCCTGCCTCAATTTTTCTTTCAAGTCTGGATATTTTGTTCCCCTGTGAGGTATCACCAAGGCTACCAGTCTGGGTTTTTGTTTCTTTTCAGAGCAGACCTAGGAAATCAGACTCTGAAGGGCAAGGGAGTAGATCTGTCTGTAGCTCCTAATTACCTTCCAGCCTCATTTGTTTAGACTGGAAAGGAGGATGATGGTTGATTGTGTTTGAGCAGTGCATGTTGGCATTATGAAAGCTAGACAGGCCTTGTCAAACCTATAAAGGCTTTTGCTCTGGATATTGTGGCCTGTAATGGAAAATTAGTAGCTTACAGGTAGCAAGGTCTATATTGCATTTGTTTCTTAAACCATCTTACTGCAATATTTTTCATCTCCATTAAGTTATAAATTTAAATAGAAAAGCTATTGATACTGAATTCAGAATGGTAACTCAAAAAATATGTTTACAACAAAGTCAGAGTCCCTCTTTTTAGGGGTGATCTGCTCAGAACTGTTTAAACTAAAATGAGGGTAGTAATTGAAAATGTAATTGATAAAGTAACATTCCCATGTTATATGGGGAAAGTAATAAACCCTATCCAGCATGGGAATCCCCAGCATCTGAAGTTTTACTCAAAAGCCACTGAAGTATAAGAAAATTACTGGTTTCTTTTTCCCTACTGTGTTTGTGTAAATCTGGAGAAGCATCACTTTGAGAAGTAGATCTGGCCATTGCTGCTGTACAAGTTCTTTTGAAAGAGGAACATGAATTTCATAGAACCTGAATGTATACCAACACAATACTAAAATCTTTAATTTTCCCTTTTGTCCTTTTTTTTTGTCTTCCCTCTAGAGGCTATTCTTAGTTGCAAACACAAATTTTCAAAAGGGATGAGTTTAAGAATAGAGTGGAAGAAAATCCAATCTCAAGGAGTCTCATTCGTCTACTACAACAGTGAATTTACAGGTACAGTACTGCAAAGGGATGGTTTAACATGTCATTCTCTAGCATAGCTATTGACTCTTTCTTGGGGACACCAAGAATAAGACTGAACAAGAAGGCTCTTAATTGTTCATATAGAAGAGCTGTTGTTTTGAGAAAGAGAACTCTTCTCTGGGGTAAAAAAGGCATTTCTAAAATTATTAGTTACCTTTTAATTAAGTTAAATATAATAAAATTAAAGGCTAAAAAAATGATACTGCAGATTTCTTGTGATTTTTCAACAATGAAATTACATGTGGATGTAAACTCCCCTAAACTACTGCAGGCTCTGCACTCCTATCCTAAAAAGAGTTTTCTGAAGCCTCCTGTAAAGCAGGAGGTTAGATATGAATAATTCAGCATTTTTTATATACATAAAATATAAACTCAGCTGTATGTTATAAATTATTTGTGTTCTTTTCAGAAGTAGAATTTCTCTTTGTATGTTTTGAAAAGGACTTACTTAAGCGTTGTATGCTGGAGAACATATGGGTCTCTGTTACATTGATCACAATAAATGAAGGCTGAGAAGTAAAATAAAAGCAGAGATTTTGTTAGTTTGTAGACCTTGCAGATGTGTTGACCTTGATGAACTTGGGGTTTTTTTGCATGTATTTAATTTAGAGAAACACTGGAACTCATGCTTCTGTGTGTGCATGTAACTTTCATAATAAACTGTGGAATTACAAAAACTTCTTTATTGTTAGAAGTCTCATGGCAATATTTTTGCTAAATCCATCAAGTTTTTCTTGCCAAGTTAAAATGTCAAATATTCTGCTGTGATCTCACTCACAACTTTTTCTTTAAGGTAATTATGTTAGTGATTGTCATGTCTCTAGTGGAAAGGGATGTCTTTCAGTCACCTCACTACTGCTATATATATATATATATTTTCTTGAAACATCTGCAGAAAAATGCATTCCATCTTCCAAGTGGATAATGTATGGCAGATGGAGGTGTTTTTTGAATTGAGGGTGGTTTTTTGGACTAAATGGAAGGTTCATACTGTTTTCAGAAGGAGATTACATACTGCTCTTTGCTGACAGGTAACTAAAACTGAACTAATCAGCAATAGTTTCATGTACAATATGACATAAAATATCAATAAATTGTACATGATTTCAGAATAAGCCAATGAGCCATAGATATTTGCTTCAGACTGAAAGAGGGGAAATTCAGGTTAGATATGCAGAGGAAATATACAAAGGAAGTTCTTCCTTGTGAGGATGGTGAGGCCCTAGCACAGGTTGACCAGAGAAACTGTGGGTGCCCCATCCCTGGAAATGTTCCAGACCAGGCTGGATGGGGCTTGGAACAACCTGGTCTGGTGGAAGGTGTCCCTGCCCATGGCAGTGGGGATGGAACAAGGTGATCCTCAAGGTCCCTTCCAATCCAAACCACTCTGTGATTCTATGATTCTGTAAGCAAAGAGCAGAAACCTCTCTGTCTGTTCTCCCTGAAGGTGATCTCCGAGGCCGAGCAGAGATGCTGAACACAGGAATCCGAATTAGGAACGTGACTAGGAGGGATTCTGGGACCTACCGCTGTGAAATCAGTGCCAAGAGTGAAGAGGGACAACGCCTGGGAGAGGCTACTATTACTCTCACAGTATTGGGTACAAACTTTATTACTTAGCCTTTTTAGAGAAACTGGATGATGGGGTGTTGGGATGTTGAAGGTAGGGTGGCCCACACAGTGTGTGGGTGCCGGGTTTTTGGGTCTCCTTCGGGCTGGGTTTATAAACACACTTGCACATGAACATTCTACAACATCACAAAACAGCTTGGCAAAAGTCAAACTTGCTTTAGAAAGAGACATAACTATGGTTTTATTAAATCATAGTGAGTTTCAGTTCTCACAACTGAAGTTGCTCAGTGACTGAGAATCTGGATAAGACGATCATGGTGCTTGGCACTGGAAAGTCAGCATCTGTCAGCACTTATCAAATATTCATAAGCAGAAGTTCGTTCCAAGATGCTACAGCCTCGTCCTGGTTTTGGAAGGAGAGAGGTTTTGTGCAATGCCAGCCAGAGAGCTGGCAATCAGTGGACTTTATTTACAGGAGAGATGGTGGTGCCCTACTGGGGAGCAGTTGTTCTTTGTGGGCCTTTGTTTTCTTTCCCAGTTAAGGAATTTATGGAAAAGTGAATACTGAGCACATTGCTCTCACATTGCATTTGGTATTTGCTGCACTGGATGAGTAGTAGAGGCCAATAGTTTTCCTTTTTTAGCTGTACAGGGACAAAAGATCTGCTTTTGTAGATTCCGTATTTGTCCTATTAAAACTAATAATAATTGATCATTCAAAATTATACATAAAGTTTCTAAGTTGTTCATAAAAGATGATAAATGCGTGAACTTCTGATTAGCCTCAACAATAAATTAAACCCACTTTCTTCTACTTTCTCAACAGCTTTCCTGTTTTAAATGTGGCTTGTTAATTTAAAGTTGAAATCTTCGAGGCCAAAGGAGAAAGGGTGGGGAGGCAGCATATGTTGCTTACAAACCTTTTTGAAAGTTAATGTGAATTAGTATTTCATTTGGTTTTCTTTATTTATGCTTTTTATCTTAAAATCAACCAAGAAAAAAATTTATCTGTACTAGTTAAGGTGTCAGTTGTTCTTTTAATGTTCCACAGATGCCTCTTCACCATTATTTGTCTTCTATATAATGTTAAGTACCAAAAAATAAAAAATTAAGTTTCTTTTCTGTTCACATATTAAAAATCAAAAAAGAGATGTTCATCTTCATAGGAGGAGGAACAAACAGTTCTCCTGCATCTGTGTGGGGGAATGTTCATTTTTAATTTAAACTGGAATGTAGTAACCAATTGGTTTTGGTCCTCAGACTGGAGTTTATATAGTGCCTATGATGACTGCCAATGTCTTGGTGAATCTTTCTGACATTCACCTCTCAAAAATTTACTCCTTTTAATACAAAAATTCTTTTTTCCTCTTCTTCACTTCTGTTTTTAAATACTAGGGTAAGGAAGGGGCCAATTGCTGGACTACAGATTCCAAGTTATCCCATCTCTGTCTGTTGCATACAACAAACAAAGTGAAACAAACTCTCTGGGGTTGGATGAAAGTGAACAGATTGGAGAGAGGATGACACAGCATATGGTGGGGGGAGGCTGGCAGTAAGCACCTCTTTCATTTTTAGCAACTCATAAATTTTACTGTGCTCTCAGTAGCAGGGTTGTGCCTTCCAGCCCTTCTCCTACTCTTCATTTCATTGATGTAGTAGTTATCAAGTGCTCAGCTTCTCACAATGACTGTCAGCCTGCTGTCATGTTGTCATGATCCCATTAGATCTTAGAAATGACCCTGCCCAAATCAAGGTGCAAACAAGACCAAATGACAGTGACAATAGTATGGGGGTTTATTTAATAGTAAATATATGAGAGAAGGAGAGAGAGAAAAATAAGAAATAGGTAGGAGGGACTGAGAGTAACAGGGACAGAATAAAGAAAATACAACCACTCCATGGACCCCAGTGATGTTTCAAGGATCTTCTCCAGCTGGTCTTCTTGGTGGTGAAGAAGAAAAGCATAGAATCTGAGTGTTAATATACACTCAGGCTAGGTGGGAAAATCCAGGCTCCTCCCTTGGGGGGCAGGGGGAGTTTGTCATTGTCCCTTACAGCAGACTGGGTTTGTTGCATCACGTGCAGGCCTGGGGTGCCAGGCTGCAGGAATGGCACTGGGGAGCACTTTAGGGGCCTTTGATGGATTAAGGCACCCCCTCAGCTGCCTCTCACGTGAATATCCTGTGGATGTGGCCTTCCCAAAGCTGGGGGTTCCATAGCCATTTGTGTAAGGGAGGATGGGTTCCCTGCCCCTGAGCAGAGGTTACAACACGCCAAAACTTCCTGCCCCCACCTTGGCTGGGATGGAAATCTGTGCAAACCTGCTCCCAACAAATGGGTCAGTGGGCTACTGTGACAGCTATAGCTGGTCTATGGCTGCACAGATAATTAGGCTATAACAGATACCAACTCAACCAGCCTAGCTCCTTAGAGAATAAGGAGTAAAGGTTTTAAGTGGACAGGCTGAATTCAAGTTCAAACAAGGGGACCCCAGCTAATCCCTTTGAACCAGGAATGCACCTGTATCATTGGCCAGTGAGCTGGGCAGAGTTAAGACCTTTGACCAATAATATCTGTAAGCAGGGGAAATTCAAAGCCCTCACAAAGAGGGCACACATCAATAAACTCTGGCTGTTGCTGCATGAACCTCGCTGTGTTCCAAATGTCACATTCCTGTCTCCACCATCAGTGACAGGCTACGGCCTCCCTCACCCCAAAGCAAGCCTGAGATGATTCTTAGCTGGGTTTGGCTCACACTCTTTTCCTTGTTTACTTGCTTGTTTCAGATGATTGAAGAATGAGTTTTCACTTTATTTAACCTCAGCACTTTGACTTTCAGTCCAAAGTCCCAGTCAGGTATCTTCAGGGAGGCTTCTTTGGTTGTAGCTTCTTTATACAGTTTTTGTTATAATGGGCAAAACTTTATATCAATGTTTGAGGCATGAACTATTTCAGACTCTGACAGAGGTGGACAGTATAAGTACACATGTAACAAGTTCAATTTCACTGTCCAGTTGCTCCGACTACTCCAGTGTGTGAGGTACCCAGCTCCGCAATGACAGGAACGGTCGTGCAGATGAGTTGTAAGGAAACTGAGGGCTCCCCTCCATCTGAGTACCAGTGGTACAAGAATGGTGTTGCCTTGCTGGAGAAGACAGGAACAGGCAGTGCTAGAGCAGCAAACATAACTTACACCATGAATAAAAAGTCTGGCACTCTGGTAAGTGTAATAACCAACTCTGTCATAGACAGTTATCAAGAAGACCAAATTTACTGTTCAGTAAAATGATCCACAGGAGTCTAAATCCAAAAATTCAGAAGGTTTTTGTTAGAGGTCAATATCATGCTGAAATGTGCTGAGAAATGTAGAAGGTGGTTTCTGCTTCAAACCAGTGACAAGCCATAGATATTGAATGATACACACAAACTGGGTGAGGTGCAAGGCTGCAGTAGTGGTAACTGAGAATCTAGAAATACATGGCAAATTTTACTTTGTTAAACTAGTACTAGGTGAGAATGAGATTTTGGTATGGCAATAGAGATCTATTTGACAGAACTTTAAAATTTGGAATAGTAGCTTCATACACGTCAAGGGGAGTGCAGCACTCAGGACAGTACAGAATCTCTGCAGTCCAGTGCCATTTACAAGTTCCCATCCAGGACCTGTGAAGTCAGGGGGAATGAGTTGGGACTGTAAGTAAGCTTAGTTCTTCATTTTTGTTATAGTTTGTTTTGTGGGTTGTGTGTCTCTCTCATTCTTCCCCCGTTAGCTGATCCTTCAAAAGAGCTTGATGCTACTTAGGGAGCTGAGATTTTTCAGAAGTAAAGAGCTGTTCTAAGAAAACTACTCTTGTGCAAAATCAAACATGGAAACTGAAGTATGACTAAGCATTCAGATGTTCTGAATGCTCATCACAGAAATCAGATGGATACTCAAACTTACTAATCACTTCTCAAAATATCAAAGTATGGCATACATTAAAAAGAAACAGTTAAGAAGTCTAATAATTAGGAAAATAGAAATACTGGAATTGATATGAGGTCAGTTTCTATTCATCTCTGTTACAGATCAAGTGAGAGCTTTAGAAAAGCCCTGCCTTAGGCTTAGATTTTTTGCAGCAGCTCTACTTAGGTGACCTGCACCTAAATTGTTCTGGCTTACAAGTTCTTAAGAGTGGACAGTTAGGTCTATTATAAAATGAGTTAGTGATTGAATTGGCAGTATTAATAATAAAGTAACAGACAAGAGGCCCTAAACAGTTATTTATTACACAGTGTAAAATATAAGAACTACAAGTAGATTACATAAAACAGTGCATGGCATTAAGGTACCTATATTACAGCTAGCAAGGAAATAGTATAGGTTAGGAGTCAGTGTAACTTACCACCGAATTGCTGATAGCATACACAGACTCCTTACACTCAGCCCCCAAGAGAGAAACCACAAACTGGGGTCCTGACTTTGGGGGGGAGACCCCACACATTTCCAGGAAATGTGCAGAAGATTTCAGCTTTGTGAAAATGTGGTGTAGCTTTTACAATTTGTAAAGTGAAGTGTATGTCAGTCAGAAATTCCAGCTTGTCTTTCCATATCTGCTTCCACAGCAAGATGTTTACTGTCAGCTGAAAGCATCAATCTCATGGCAATGAAATAATTCACCACAAGAAAAACTGTCCTGATTGAGTTACTTCACCAAGGCTCCTGTGAGGCTCATGAGAGAGCAAGATGCTCTGAGTTATTGCACCAACTAACAAGCATCAGATAAGCTCTTCTGTGGTGGGGGGAGATGTCCTGCCAGTCTCATTTTAATTTCATTTTCATTTTTACAGTAGTAGTATTTGATAAATAGTGTGGTTTAGCATTTCTCTGTTGGAAGAAGACAAAGTGTATTTTTGGAGGGTTGAGAACCACTCAAACAAGTCTTTACTTCTGAAAAATTTCAGTTGACAATGCATCATAAGCAGTATGTGTCAAGTTTTTTGAAGGATCAGCTAATGGAGTTGTTTTGATAAAATGAAGAAACTGTTTGATTTCGGGTATTCTGAAATTAGAGCATGTCTAAAATAGTGGATATTATTGGAAAGTTCTGGTCCACTAAAAATTAATTTCCTTGTAGATACACTCCACTGAGTTAAATGGCCATCTAAAGGAACCTCTTAGGCAACAAGCAGAAGTTGAAGGACCAGGGAATGTGACTAGGGAACTGTTACAAGGTTGAAATGGACCAGAATTTCTTACTTGCCTTCAGGGTTTTTTGGGTTTCATTTGGGTTTCATTTTTGGGTTTCATTTCAAACAAACAAATCTACATTGACATGTCAAAATTTCTATCTTACAGGATTTTTTCCCCTGTTCTGATAATGATTTTGGACTCTTTCTTAACAGCTGTTTAATACAGTTACAAAGAATGACACTGGAGAGTATTTTTGTGAAGCCTCCAATGGGATTGGATTATCTCAGAAATGCTCAGTGAAGCGAATGCAAGTTGGTAAGTGTTAAAGAAAATAATGGTGGAAGACAGTCTTGCAGTAGGATTTATGTAATTGCATGGTATAACTAAGAATCTAAGACCAGATTGATTTAAATATTTTTATTTGATTATGGCATTTGGGGGGAGGAGAAATAAGTTCCTTATTGCAGTAATTAGCTTTTAGATTGCCAAACACTGAATTCACAGAAAATCATCAGCCATATGAGAACTTTAATATTTACGAATGCTTTTGTGGAAGGCTTACAGAAGAGTGTGCCAGTCCATTGGGGTGTTTTCTTCACATAAAGCCTGCCTTTTGGGATTCATTCATGGGAAATCTTAATGTAACAGTCTGTAACAACCCAAAATGTGTGAGGAGCTTTTTCCAAAATATACAACTGGTTCTTGCAGATATCATAGGAAAGCAAATGGTAACAAAGCCTAATAACTACTGCAGGGAAGATCCTGTCCAAGCGTATGGAGCTGCAAAGTTCCATATGGTGCTTTCATGGAACTTAGCTGAAAATCATGTCATGGGTTTTAATGCATTCTTGGTGGATTATGAGCAAATGTTCCTCAAGCTACTGAGATAGAATCACTTTGTGAAAATATGCACTAAGACCTAAATTGCTGTCAGCCTAAATTGTACAAAAATTTGGTGGGGTTTTGGGGTAAAAATCTGAACTATATATCGAAATATGCTTAAAGTTGGGATCCAAATAATTGGAAACATAACAAAAACCCATGAAAATTTTTCTGCTTCTTAATAATTTTGGTTTTCCTAAAATGTATGATAGTCTGAAGTTCTTAGTGAGTATATCAGGATATGGGTGTGGTCTTTGTCATGGTTGAAGTCAAGCCATCACCTTAAAAATAAATATGGCCAGATGTTTCAGTAGCCTGGTGTAGAGTTTAACTTCAGGCAACTCAGCTTTATTGTGTTGTATTTTTAAAGCCTTGCTATTTAAAAATGTAAAAATCACTGCGTTTCCAAAAACTCATTTGAAGAGTTCTTTAGAAGTGGAACTCAATTGCTATCAGCTGTTTCATTTGTGTTAAGCAAATTAACTATGAAAAAACTGGCTTTAACACTTAGAAAGATGTCAAGATGTTTTTCCTCATGGACGTATGACTTGGGGTAATACTTATGTGGGGTAGATATGATAAGGAATATGTATCCCTTGGTCCTTCTTATTCTTTCCTTACTTTTGACCCAAACTAAGCAGTTGATGTGTACCAAGCCCTTGTGTTAAAGTGGCTGTGGCACATTTTACTACTTAAATACATCTAACTGTTACTAATTAACTTATGTATCTTGGGCCAAAGCCAAATATATAGATATTTTTGTATCCATATCACCTATAGATACAAAAATGCCTGTGGTAATTAGGGAAAAATCCAGCCAGTGGAAATTTCTACCATTTAGAACATAGGACTTCTGCTTTATAATTACAGATGACCTTAATGTAAGCGGTATCATTGTGGCTGTAGTAATTGTGGCTCTGGTGATGGTGCTGTGTGGCCTTGGAGTATTCTATGCCCAAAAAAAGGGCTACTTTGCAAGTAAGTAGAATAAAATCACTCCTTCCTTGAGTCAAAAAATGTCTGTCTAGCAGTGTTTCCATGACACTCTCTCTTGCCTAGAGAAGCTGTGGGTGCCCCATCCCTAGAAGTGTTCAAGGACAGGTTGGAGGGAGTCCTGAGCAACTGGATCTAGTGGAAGGTGTCCCTGCTTATGGCAGGGAGCTGGAACCAGATGGTCTTTAAGGTCCCTTCCTACCCAAACCATTCCATAATTTTATTATTCTGATGATGCCCTCCTTTCCATGAAGGTTCTAACTCCATGGTACTAAAGCTGGAGAGCATTAAAACAGCAACATTTTGTGCAGACATTTTTATTCTGCCAACATCTACTGCAAAAGGTACTTTGAAAATGACATGGAGATGTTTGTGCTAAGGCTACCAAACAACAACCTAGGGAAAGCAATGAGCCTGACTCTGGTTCTTGGAACCTCTCCACCCTAGTTTTGATAAGGAATGCCTAAGAAAGGCAAAAGAAAATTAAACCTGTTTTAGTCAACAGTGCCTGACCAACTAAGTTCTGATGAAAGGGAAACTAAATTAACTGTCTTCTTCCTCTGGGTCATGGAAAAAGTTTGCTTTTAGGGATTCCTACATAAAGCTTGACATCCAGCAGCCCCCTCTGTAGCCTTTACATTGGTACCTATATGCTTAAGTGCAGCAACAACTATGTCAAACATGGGATGTCAAACATTGGGATCTGAAAAGGTCAGCTGCCTGAAATTACCAGAGACTGCAGAGCTGCTCGTTAGTGTTCACTTGGGGCTTCATTTACCCTTGAAACTTAATCTTTCTTCTGCCTAAACTCACTACACCAAAAAGAGGCATTTGGTTCAGAAACTCCTTCTAGAAACTGAAGAGCTGAATATTCTAGAAATAACTACTTCAAAGAACTTTAAAACAGCTAAGGAAAACTGTTCTTGTGCTAATTCTTTTTTTTTTCCTTTCTTTTTCAGAGGAAAGTTCTTCCCAGTAAGTATGCAAGCAGTACATAAATTACTGCAAACATCATTTACATTTCAGATGATTTAGTAACTCTAATGATTTTTACAGACTTTCTAACGTGATTTTTGTGCAATAGCTTTCTTGACGCTGAGATAAATCTGATCCTACACACTAGCTGGTTTCCTTAATAGAAACCAGTGTGCTGGTCAGAAAGTGAATCATTACATTGCTGTGGTAAATACACAGAGATGTGTCTATTTACATAGTTACAGCTTACACTTCTAACTCAGTTATTCATGTGTCTCCTCTTCCAACTAGACAGAAGACAATCAGAACCAAATTGAACTGCTCTCATATCCATATCTTCAAGTTATTTCAGGAAGTGTTTTGTAAAAATATAACTGGTAGAAACTTTCTGACAGTGCCTGGTCTATTCTTTTGATATGGATTTATTTCACTAAAATTTCTTAGTAGCAAGTCAGAATTTCCCCAAGCTATTTTAGTTCTGGCCATGAGCTAGACAAAAAGTGTAACTGGAAGAGTTGGAAAGACAAGCTAGAGAAGCTGTTTGGCAGTGGTTTATGAGATAATGACTGCTATCTTAAAGTATTCAATGGATTTGTTATTGTAAGTTTTTTTCTGAGAGGAGGGGAAAAATCCCTGAGGATTGCTGGAAATCTGGAAAAATGCATTCATATATAAGGCTCCCAAAGGGGTAAACCCAACACCAGAAAAGTCACTTTTTGACTGTATTCCTTTCCTGCTCTGTTAACAGAAAGAAGACAAACTATCAATCTACAAGTGAAAAGGCAAGTCTTTCATGTTCACTAGTGTGTTTGAAAAGCTTTAGATATCTTCAAAGTTCCTTAGATCTGTAATGTCTTTCCGTGTACACAAACTCCTCACTCCTGCTGTGCCCGTACCTGGCAACACTTTATCTGCATTAACAGCTTCCTATTGCATGGTCTTAAGTGCAACACTTTGCTCCATACTTTGCATCTTCTTGTACATATTGATTAACTAACTGAGACACAGTCCAAGACAGCAGTGAGAGAAAGATTGGGCCCTAACTCTTCTAAGAATAATGTGGGTCAAAAGACTTGAAATATGGAAGCTGAATTTACTACTTCCACCTCCCCTTCCTTGAGTCAGCTCAAAGGGCTTTTACTACATCTACACAGTTCCAGCTTTTCAGATTGGTGCAAAAGGAATAGAGTTCTATGTAAAACTTCAACTAGGAGTGACTCAATATCACTATCTACAGTTTAAGGACAAGAGGAGTTAAAGTAGCATGAGTAAACTGATGTAACCTTAAAAGATCCCCGAACACCACCCATTTTCTTAATCAAAACAGAACATATTAAATCGCATAAACTTAATCCTTGACCTAGTATGTATATAAGAAACTTACTGAGACCAACTGTTTGCTCTGAGTGAGAAAGATAAAGCTTTGAAGAGCTATGGTATCTGTTTATCATTGTTAATGCACTTAAAAATCTGATGCTCTGAACAGAGCTGTTTGATACCTATATTTATTAATAGGTTGCTACTTCTTTGTAGAATCCATTTTGTAGACCTCCCATCTCAGAAAAGAACATTTACTAACAGCACATCAGACATATTTCTTGTCAAGCTCAGTGCCTTAGTTTCTTCTGAAATGTACACTAAATATTAACCTGCTTAAAATCTTTGAACTATTATTTATTGTAACCCTGTTTGCTTCATTTAGGATTTCAAGCATACCAAGTCCTTTGTTATTTAGAAGATTTCAGCCTCTGTGAGGGACATCAAATTACTACTTGTTATACAAAAGTATCAATGTCCTGGTTTCAGCTGGGATAATTTTCTTCATAGTAGCTGTGTTTTGGATTTAATATCAGAATAAAATTGATAACACACTGATGTTTTAGTTGCTGCTGAGTAGTGCTTACTCCAAGTCAAGGAGTCCTCAGATTCCCATGGTCTTCCAGGGAGGAGGTGCAGAAGAAGCAGGGGCAGAGCACAGCTGGGACAGCTGATCTGAGTTGTCCAAAGGGATATACAGAATCACAGAATCATCGAATAAGCTGAGTGGGAAGGGACCCATCAGGATCATGAAGTCCAGCTCCTGGCCCTGCACAGGACACCCCAAGAATCACACCATGTGCCTGCCATGTTGTCCAAACATTTCTGGAACTCAAACAGGCTTGGTGCTTGCTGACTGCCTCCATGCCAGAATGTCACTCCCGGTATTTAAACTGGGGAAGTTGGCCAGGAGGAGCCAACTGCTGCTGGGGGACAGGCTGGTCATCAGTCCGTGGGTGGTGAGAAACTGTTGTGCATCACTTGCCTTTTTTGGGCTTTACTCCTCTCTCTCCTTTTCACTACAATTAATAGTATTGTTGTTTTTATTAGTATTATTAGTATCTTATTTTACTTTGTTTCAATTATTAAACTGTTGTTTTCTCAACCCACCAGTTTTACTTTTTTTTTTCCAGTTCTCCCACTGGGCTGGAATGGGGACAGTGAGCAAACAGCCACATGGGGCTGAGCTGCTGACTGAGCTGCTGGCAGTTCTTTTTGGCACCCAATGTGGGACTCAAAATGTTGAGACAAAACCAGATCTGACTAGAGCATGTTAAAACAAGTTTGTTATAAGCCTTCATTGTATTGGTTTAATAGTTGCTGGTCACCATATTGGTTCATTTGCTCTAGGCTTGGGCTAAGGTTATCACTGTGTTGTTCTGTGTTGTACTGGCTTGTGAAATGATAGAATGACATGAGCCTGTCTGGTGTGTGTCCCCTCTGTCCTTTGGGAGCCATCTGCTGGAAACTATCCACAGTTACATCTACTGCCTTTTACCATCAGAGAGCCAACCCATGGGAAAAACACCTTCCTTCCCCTCCAGGATTATTACAATAGCATTTGAGAATTTAAAAGACTTTGCATATCCTGTGACTACCCTTGAACCTGGTCCTTTTGGTAACAATCAGTGTGTTGTTGCATTTGGTTCAGGCCTTATTTAGGGTTAGGAAATTATCTGTGACAACCAAAACTCCACTGACGTGTACTGTACCTACACAAACTTCAGTAACAGGCCAACAAGAGGCAACCACTCAATCCTTACTCCTGAGTGAGCTGCAGGATATACATAAATATTTCAGCTGTTGTCCTGATGAGCATCCTACCACCTAGCTGTTCCAATGCTGGGATAATGGGCTGGAACTAGAGGGAAGGAATCACTTTCTAAGAAAGCAAGCATTGACAAGGTGATTGCAAGAGAGACACAAGTCCCCAGCCTCTGGAAGTGACTCCTGTCAAGCCTGAAGGAAAGGTATCCTTACAGGAATGACACTACATGTCACCATGCAAGTGGAAAGATATCCAATACTTGAGGGAATTAGCCATGCTAGAGATTTATTTTGACCCGGACAATACAAGGTTCCCCACAGATCCAGACCAATTCCTTTGAGGTGGAAGTTTGTAGAGTGTATCAAGAGTACACACCAACCCACTGGCAACATCAATCTGAAAAGACATCACACCACCATCTGTGGATACAGTGGCTTGCCATCTCTGGGAATTTGAAGACAACCTCTCCTCCTCTCTCATCTGTGAAGAAACTATCAGATAAACTGTCCCAGGAGTTTCAGCAGCTCAAAGAGTTTATGTTCTATTCCTCACCTCTACAGCCCCATGCTAATGACAGTAGGCATTGCCCCAAGAGGGAGGATATGGAAGGTACACACCATGGGATACCCTGTGGGTTTAGCTGAGACACCACAGAGAAGGCATGAAGAATTGGGATGGGAGACCTACCGTGACCCTAGAGACATGAATTGTAAGGAAAACAATCCCAAATTGAGGTTCTTCCAGGAAAGCAGCTACTCCCATCTCCAGTGGATGGTTTTCCAGGCAGAGTGGAAGGGCTGAATTTACTCCTGATCCCATAGAAAGAAATTCTAATCCATTTCTTCAAAATGTAAGCTTAAATGTAGGTTTTTTTGAAAATGCATATTCCAAACTAGTCTGATTGTAAGCCTTCTTTATCAAGTGATTCAGAAGAATGATTTCACATGGGGCCCTGAGCAACACCTTTTCAACAGAATAAACTAGAAATACTTGGAAAACACTCAGATGCTTGGGCCAAGGAACATGGCATTTAGTGGGTATATTGTATCATGCACCAGCTGAGAAAACCACATGATCCAATGGACTGTTAGACTACACTGAGAGCAATGGCCAGGGGGAACCTTCAAACATTGGGATGCACATTGGCAAAGGCCACCTGGTGAGTCATCTGCCAAGTGGGCTGGCCCTGCCCAATCAAAACTTTTACTGTAGAAGAGAATAAAGTTCCTGTAGTGCACATGAAAACTGTGCTGATGAAGACAGTCTGGGTTGTTCTTGCCTTGGGCAAAGGCAAACTCATCTGTGGGATTGTTTTTGCTCAAGGACTTGGGCATACTTGTTAAGATGGAAGGATCTGCAAGTCTGGTTTGTGCATTGGTTTCATTGAATAGCCAGTGCATTGCGTGATGTTAATTGTTGTGAAATGCTGTGTATTAGCACTTTTACATCAGCTGCATGCCCACAATTGTACTGGGCACCTCATGGTGCCTGTCTCCACCCCTCCAGCTTTGGGGATGTGAACTCAGCTCCCTTTCAACTGCCCTATTAAGAATCAACTGTGAAACTGTGATGTAACGGGACAAGCAGAGCAGTGACGGAATCAGAACTGGCTTCAACATGCACCAATCCAACACCAGACCCCCTCTTTCCTGCCCTGAAAGACTGTTCATGACACTCACAGGTCACAACTGTATACGCCAAAAGTCATGGACTGAATGAATTCAGTAGACATCTACGGGGATTGTCTATAGATAAAGGAAATGGTATCTGTGTGTGCATCTATAAAAAGACAGGAAAGGTGCTGGTATATTGGGAAGTGTGGGATCTGGCATGACATAAATGGTATGGAATAAGCAGCTGATACTTCTCTGGTTTCAGCTGGGAGTTAATTTTCTTCCTAGTAGCTGGTACAGAGCTGTTTTTTTTTAATTAGTATTAGAATAATATCAGTAATACAATAATGTTTCAGTTGTTGCTCAGCAGTACTTACCCTGACTCAAAGACTTTTCAGTGTCTGATGCTCTGCCAGTGAGAAGGTGCTCAAGCCACAAGGGATCAGGGCCAGGACCCTGACCTGAACTGGACAAAGGGATAGAACATCATGCCCAGAATTTAAACTGGGGGGAAGTTGGCTGGGAGGGGCCATTTGCTGCTGGGGAACAGGCTGGACATCAGTCAGTGAGTGGTGATGAGCACTTGTGCTCTGATCACTTGTGCTTCTCAGGTTTTCTCTTTCTCTCTTTTTCCCATATTATGACTTTGGTTCAATTATTTAAGTGCTTTATCTCAACCCACAAATTTTGTTTCTAATTCCCTTCCCTACAGTAGGGGGAAGGGACAGGGAGTGAGCCAGAGGCTATGGGATGCTTAGTTGCTGGCTGGGGTTAAAACCACAAGGGATCTTTTGGCCTCTGCTCTGTAAATATCGTTTCCATGTCTTACATGCTGAAAATAAAAACTGCCAATATTTAGTCAACCTAGCTGTGATGGTATTTCAAAAAAAAAACAACCCCCAAATAAACTTGAAGACAAATTAACTTGTATATTCAATTTAGTTCTGTGTGAAAGCTTCTCATTTTGTTCATATGTACATGCAGCTATACAAGATTCACTCTTGCAGCTTGGAAAAATCTATTCAAATAACTTTCATAGGTGATCTCACTACTTGTGTCTCAGCCATTGTCAAGGGCTCATTTTCTCCTGCAATTGTGATGTACTAGGACTTAAGAGATGACTTTGGCAAATCTGATACAATTGCAAAGCATGTAGCAATAAACTCACTATGCTGACAAAATAAATCTTCCTGTAATAAAAGCTCAAGCAGTGTTTTAGTGTTTAATGTGGAAGTCTCTCTCTCTGTAGACTGCATATGTAGTTTTATTCTGAAGAAAAATCATGTCAATACAATTCAAACTAGTATGAAGACTGTCAAAGTGTTTATGTAGTTTCTCAGATATAATTTTTATAAATAAATAGCTCCTCAGAAGTTAAAGTGTTTGTGTCAATAGTTCAGTTGCAGAGATTTGCACCGCACAACTTCTTTAGCAGACTTCATCACCTTTGTGTTCATTGATGCAGTGTAGAATTAGGGCATTTGTGCCTGTGCTTTTGACTGTGCACCTCCATCACTATTGTAGGGCTTTGCTACAGACTTTAGGTTCATGGAGATTTTTTTTCTGCAGAAACTTTTTGGATAAATTCAACAGAACAAACAGTTCCTTCCTGGTGTATCATTACAAGTGTTATAGTATCTAAGCATTAAAACACAGCACACAAAGGAGTTTTGCAGTTAACACGGAGCAGCACTATCAGCTGCCTCTGTCATGTAAGAGCTGATGATCACAGCCAGCCACACTCACCATGCAATTAAGAGCTTCTTCACACCATGAAATCAAACTGAAGTACTACATTTATTAAATTACAATCGGTGCCACGTTCAGCAACTCCATGGGTGTACATTGCTGTTTGGTGTACAAGCTGCAGAGATCACTTCGAAGCTTCCTCAAACTTGGGCTCTACAGGAGGAATGGGAGAGAGAAAATTCCTATTAGTTTATTCCATCTTCAAACACCACAATTAATTTGTAATTCAAAGAAAAGTAACCGTTACGTTGCCAAGCTAAAGGAGCACATTGCAGTCTACACCTCCACTGACTGATTAAATGTGGGCAGCAGTAAACAATAAGTAGGATGGAGACAGGTCTTTTTCACCTTGCAGGAGTTATGTATAAAGGCTAAGCCTCAGTAATGTTCTGCCTAAACAGCTTTTAGTGACACCTGGCACAGGGAAGAAGACAGCAGAGAAACTGAAGAAGTCAACCAGAACATTACTGGATGAGTATTTCCAACACAGCTCTATAAGAACAAGTAATCTCTCTTTTCTCCCTTTCATTAGTGTATCATCAGTGTTTATTAACAGAGAGGAGCACCCAATTTCAACTCAACTGAGCAAGATGCTCTCAGTGCAAACACTGACCAAGGAGTTCTTGATGTCAAAAGTACAGGCTCACCAAGGTTAGGGCTTTGGGCCCTAATGCCTGCTGTCTTTAATACAAAGTCTGAGAGGCAAGGGTCAGCTTATAGTAAGCAACCCTAAGGTAAAGAAATTGATGTTCCTACTCATATAATTACTCAGATTAATAACAATTTGAAACCTAATTGAAATTAGATCAAGGGTAGGCAACAGTGGCAAAAGAACAGAGTCATGTTGTGTCTGTGCTTTGCTCTGTTCCTACGGTCACAAAAATTCCTTTTCCTTACAAAAACAAGTAAAATTTTAATATGCATAGTTTCACACATGACACAGAAATAAAACTGAATGTAGTGAAACTACATCCCTAAAACTGTGGAAAAATGAAACAGAAAAACCATAGATCCCTACTTTACAGGTACTCTGTTTTATCTGCACCAGTAACAACCTGGCACCAACTTTACCCAATGTAGTATTTCGTACTACCAAAATCCAAAACATTTTCAGGTTTGTTCCAAATCTAAATTAGAATTCCCAGACAGTCTGATCAGAACTACAAGCTGCTCACTACGGTTGCTTGGCCTTGGCTGGCTGCCAGATACCCACCAAGCCTCATGCTGTCTGCCCCTTCCTTTCCACACTAAAACAAACTTAGAGCAGTTAAACAGAAATCATATCCAAATAGCTGAAGAAAAAGGTCTAATATAATTTAGCCACAAAATATTCATAAGTAAGGAAGTTAAGACCTATGTTAATTTTCTGAAATCAGTGGCTTTACAGAGGAGCTTACAAAATCAAGAAAGTCAAAATTTGGATGATTTTAAGACTAACTGATATTCACATTATAGTCTGCTGATCTTTCTGGCAAGATGAGAAAAATACAGACCTTGGGCTATTTCTGTTTGAGGTCTTTTTTAGGGTGTCTGAAGGACAATTAAGATAGCCTGATCTGACTGCAAGTTTTGTTAATCATTAGCAAAATGAAGACCACATCCCTGCTAGAAAAGACAAATAATCAAAACAGAAGTCACATGGAAACAGATGTGAACTGTGCAAAAGTGTAAGATTCCCAGTGGGCATTTTACACCAAATTATTGGTACAAATATAAACCAAAGGGGAATTTAAGAAACCTGTGAGTGAACATGTCTCTACTTGCAATTAGAATTCAGTAAGATTGTTACCTTACCCTCAAATTTAAATTCTGGAAACTTGGTGAGATCTCCCTCCCCATACGCTCGCTGGAGTCTTGCAAGGGATTCATTCATATCTTTTTGAAACTCAGGTCCTGCATCAACAGGCCCTCCAGCTTGCCTAATAAAACATTAAAAGTTGTGATTAACAACTCAGTTCTAATATTTCACATGAAAAATTCTACGTTTTCAAGCCCATTTATAAATTAAAACTTTTCTAACAGCCAGTCAAAGGAAACAATTTAAAATATTTCCAAATCTATATGACACCTTAGGGCCTCCTTACCTTACACACAAACAAGGTTCTAAGGGTAAAGGTTTTCTGCAGTCAGTGATGAAAATCCAGCTATCAGGGATGAAAATCCAAGCCTTTTGAGACAAGAGATGGTCTTACTAGGCAAAACCACTGATGAGTATGGAAGCTCTCAGGCTTTTAGTTTTGTATGTTCCAGGTGTGAATTCCTAACAAAACTGTGATTTACACATCTTCTGTCTCTGAAGTAGTTATCTCAGTTAGTAAAGCTTAACTGTTCTTGCCAAGAAAATGCATTTTGAATGCTAAAGAAGCAAAAATCTCCTCCACAACAGGAGCTTCTTGGCATTCAAGCATCAGATAACTAAAATAGTAACTCTTTAGATTGCCAGCACTCAGTTGTACCAGCACGGGATCCATGCTTAAAATTGGTAAAAATCACCAAGTATCTCCCTCCCTCCACAGATGGGTTTGTAGGTAGGGATAGACACATCTTCTACCAGTAGAGCGAGGAAGCATCTTAATTCCTTCCCAGGAATACTTCCCAAGAATAAATTACACAGAATTACTATAGCTTTCAGCTTTCCTTTCCTGGTCAGCAGTTCATCCAAACTTTACAAGAATCTAAGCTTCCATTTGAAGGAACTGCTTATTAACTTAAGCAGTTAAGTAAATGGACCATCCTGATAATTCCATTAATTCTTAATTGGTTTTGGAGGCTATTTCCATTCAGCTTCTGGAAACAAGACTACAGAATAACTGTTTTCCCCAGCCAAAAAAAAAAAACCAAACCAAAAAAAAAAAAAAAAAAAGAAGAAAATAAAGGGTTTATTTAGCTTTTCCCCCCATACTTATAGAGCATGTAGATGGGTAAAAATTAACACACCAGTACATTCATGCAGAGTGCAAGAGACCTTAACTGTGTAACTTAACTGCCCAAGAAAGAATGCCATCAGATTTTTTTCTTTTTTAAGAGAAAAAAATTGCTATTTTCTATTAGATATGCAAGAACAATCTTTCCCACCAGTGAAACCACAAATGTTGCAGAAAAACACACCTTAAATATTTACAGACCAGCCTACAGACGTATCAAAACTGTCAAAAATCAAACACTTCAGGGCTGATGTTTTTATGTCAAAATAAACAGATTTTCCCCTTAAGACAAATTCCTTTACTTACTTGCTCTTGGTGTTGTACTCTCTGATCTTGTCCACGAAGAGCTTCTGGACGGGGTCGAGCTCTTTTGCCTTGTTGAAGGCAATGGCAGAGAGCCCAACGTTCCTGCGCAGGTGAACGGACACGGCGGAGTGGAAAAGGGAGGAAAGCCGCAAGATCTGCTGCAGGATCATGGTGGCACTACTGCTTTAATTAAACACGAAAGGAAGAATAAAAAAATTAGTCACGGCGATTTAACAAATGCATTAAAAAAGCAGGAAAAAAAAGCTTGGAGCTAAAACCAGAAAAAATATTTCCTTTAGGATATTATTAAGATAAATGCATAAGAAGAAAGAAAAATGTACTTTGGAGCTGAGCTTTAAAGCTCAATACCTCCAAGAGAGGTAGTCAAAGGTTATTTAAAACAGCATGGCGGGGAGGGGAAATTCCAGCAACCACTGAACCCGAGGGCACCGTGATCCCACGGCTGCAGCTCCGCGACCTGGTTCGGTACCGCGATTCGGTACTGCGGTTCGGTACGGAACCGCGACAGAACAACCCAGACAAACCGTGAATTCCGCCCTTCGCGTCGTTTAAGTAGGAAAAAAAGGCGACACTTCCAAGCCCAGAGTCACCTTGGCCGAGCCGCTGCCTCCGCTCGGCCCCGCCGCCCTCGCAGTGCGCGTCGGGAGCCACCGTCCCCCCCCGCCCCTTCCACCCGCACACCCGGGGCTGCCCCACCCGCACACGCTGCCCGGCCCCGCTGAGCGCCCCTGGGACCTGGGACAGCGCGGGAAGAGCCCCGGGAGAGCCCAGCACGCACCGTCCCCGCACAGAGCCGCCTCCAACCGGGGGAAAGGGGCTCAGGGCCTTCCGGGGCCGCCGGGGCTGCCGGGAGCCGTAGTTCGTGCGGGGGCGCGGCGGTGTCCCGCGTTTCCCCGCGCTGGGCCTGCGCGCCGCCCCGATTCTGGCGCAGCCCGCTCCCGGACCCGCTCCCGGAGCCGGTCCTGCACCCGGAGCTGGGGGAGTTCCCGGACGCGGACGGACGGCGGGACGTGCCGGTGCGGCGGACGGACGGACGGACGGACGGACGGTGGCGGCGGCGGGTGAGCGCGGCCCGGCCCGTGTTTTGTTTCCGTTTCTCTCCCGGCGGCTCCGCGGTCCCATTTCCGTTTCGGGTTCAAACAACGACGCGGAGGCGCCGCGGGAAGCGGGGCCCACGGGGAGGTGGCGCCTTGGCGGCCGCGGGGAAAGGCCCTGGGATCGGGAACCGAGCGCTCCCGCCGCGGGGATCGCGGGGCCTCCCCGGCGTGTGAAAACTTATCCCCGCTTGTAAAAACCCTGCTTTGGCCGAACACGTAACAGCATGTGTGGCGTCTTGTGGCTCTCCCCTTGCCGTGGTGAGAAGCCTCTCGAGTGATGTGACCGGTTCTGGGCCACTCTTTCCGAGAAGGACATGAAGGGACTGGAGGGAGTGGAGAGAAAAGAAAGGCAGCGGAGTTGGGAAAGGGTCTGGAGCGCAAATCTGATGAGGAGTGAGTCCCTCCACACTCACCTCGGGGAAAAGCAGGCCCAGGGAGGACCCTGTATCTCTGTACAATTCCCAGACAGGAGGTTGCAGCCAGGTGGGCTCTGCTCCTCTGCAGACCAGTAATAGAGTCCTAGGCTGTGCCAGGGCAGGTTTATGTTGGACAGTAAGAGGAATTTCTTCACTGAAGGGGTGATTACACATTGGAACAGGCAGCCCAGGGCGGTGGTGGAATCACCATCCCTGGAGATGCTAAAGGAAAGACTGGATGTGACACTTAGTGCCATGCTCTAGTTGGTGTTCAGTTGTTGTTCGTGGTGTTCAGTCGTGATGATTTCGAAGGTTTTTTCCAACCTAATTGATCCCATTATCTTGCATAGTTTGCTTCCCAGTGTTTGGCCAGGTACATGCTGCACAGCCGCAGCTCCCAGTTTGGCTTTATTTTCTCACTTCAGGCTGTTGGTAAGGAAGTTAAACACATCAAATCTTGTGTGATTTTCCCCCACCCTGTTCAGTGCTCCACTGTCACCATCATAAAGCTGAAGTGGCTCATGATTGTAAAAGCTGATCTGTAAAGGACAGGCTGTCTGCTTTGTTACCTGCTTTGTGTTGGTATCTGTAATTTGGATAATATGGATGGATAGGAACCATGTGCTGCACACAGCAGAGCTTCTGTGGGGCACAGATAACTCCAGGGACTGGGCTTCAGTATCAGCTGATTATGTGTATGATCTCACAATTACCTGGTGGGGTAGCAAACAATTCTACTCCTAGAGTTTGTGCCCATTTCCCAGTGGGCTCATTGCTTGCTTAACTCCTTGTGTTCTAGGAAAAAGATAGATTTTAAGCAGAATGGGGGACTACTCTCCTTACTGTAAAAGATACTGGATTAGCACTGGGCTGTCACATGGGGAAAAGGCTCTGTTGACCATGCCTTCTTGTATGTTAGGGGAGGTCAGCTTTCTTCTTGGCTAACAGCTAAGTCTTAGGGCTTGTTAGGTTGAAGGAAAAAGAAACAAGCAGAAATCAGTAGGCTGAGCCTTCCAGCAATCAACCACAGGTTTTATGTTCCTTTGAACAAGTGCTGCTGTTGAAGTGTTCCTGCCACATGACCTCTCCATGCAAGCCAGGCTCTTTGAGCCTTCTTGTCTCTCAGCAGCCTTCAGGGAAGGGGCAGGCAGTTCAGTCCCATCTGAGCCTATATTCCCTTTCAAACTCTGCATCATCCTGTAGGAGCAGACTGCTAGACTTCATGTGAAATGTTCATATTGTAAGAAATCTCTTTATGCTAGTATAGGGAAGACTGAATAATTTCCCCCTTTCGGCTTCTGTGAACTTTAGTGACTTTATGTGTTTACATTATGTTGTTATTCTTTATACCCATCTCCCTTCTTTGTGTCTGTGCTCAGCAGAACCATCTTTCTTCCTCTTTGTGTGCTTGCTCTTTGTGCACCTGCTTTTTGTGCCTGGGTTCCTCTTTCCTGTCCCCTCAGGGATCTGGAAATATAGCAAAGCCTGAGAGATTCAGCCATGAGCTGCCTTTGAAGAGGGAGTGAGCAGTCACTACTCCCAGCTGCCAGTTGGGAGTCCAATCCATAGGGACCTCTAAATGCCTTAACTAAGTCTGTACTGCTGCTGTGGGCAGTAATATTTTCTCATTATCATCACTCTGCATTTAGCTGTATTGAATAATTTCTGGCAGAAATCTATCAAGGTGGTGAGTTCTTTCTGTGAGTTTGCACTGTTTTCTCAGTAAATAACATATGAATATGTCAAAGAACAGAAATCCCAGCCTAACCCCTTTGTGACCTTACTGGTAAACTCCCTTCATCACAAAAAAGACAATTTACCTTGGTCTTCTGTTTTTAATCTGATTGCTAAAACAGAAAAGACATTTACTCCTTTTTTATCATATCAGTTTGCTTCTTTGGAAGTTTTCAGCAAGAGACATTGCTCAAATCTGGGGTTTGAAATATTTTTTTAGCAGTCTGACAGATCACCTGTAACCATGTGGGTGTCAGTGCATTCAGGTATTTAAGCCTGTCTGCATTCTTCAGAAGTTGTGTTTCAGTCTCTCCCATTTATCCTGAGAATAATACACAAGATTAAGTGGTACAGGAATTGGATTCCTGGGGCCCTATTCAGTGGACACTACACTGGCCCTTTGGAGATTTTCATGAAGCCAGATCTGTGAACAGGTTCTGGGTTTGCTTCTTGTGGTGACATGTTGATAAGGTGGTTTTTTACTTCCTAACCTCGGTAGTTTCTTACAGAATGAACCTCATTGAGCACTTGATTTCTTGACAGCTAATCTTACAGAATAGTTTTTGAAGGAGATGATGAGTAGTTTGAATTTCTTTAGACAATTTACGTAGCAGCTGTAAAACACAGTTGGTTACTACTGCTTCTGAGAAGTTTTAAAGATTATGCATGTCCTTATTGTCTTGTCTTCAGTAGATACTCTTGCTAACAGTTGGTTTGGGATAGAGTAGTACCTGGGAAAGGAGGATTCCAGGATGGAAATCTTGGTGACCTCTTCTATTTGGCCATTTGAATAGTAGTAATGTTTTGCTTTTTCTCCAGTGCTTTTTTTTTTCTTCCACTGTGCTTCTGATTCCTACTTCTTTTGCTATGAATTCATGATGTTATTTATTGTAAACTGTTAATATAATGTGGCCTGGTTTTTATCATAAATATTTCATAGTTATGGTATATGTGCTGGTTAGTGAAAAATAGTAATGCCAGACTGACTATGTCTTACAGACCAAGTGCTGTAAATCTTTGTTTGCCACTTACGTTCCCAAGAGGTTCCAGTGTTCTAGAGGGCATGAAAATCTGGAGTGTTAGTGAGAATGTTGTCACAGAATAGCTTTTCATTTCATTGCTAACATCCTGCTTTAGTCTGGGACTTCACAAGATGCATTCATTGTGTTCATGTCATCAGCTGTTCACCTATGGGAGGCATGGGTGGAAAGATGAGATGGTCAACAAACACTTTGTTGTTGACTTTATTTGCCTATGAAGAAATCACACATCTTCTCTCTAACTGCCTCCTGCAGCATTTCATGTAAAATGCTGCTCAAATTTATAAGCATTTTTCAGCCATGCTAGGAAGGTAGTTTGGATTTTTCAGATGTGCTTTGCTGTAGGTGGCCTGTAGCAACAACAAAAAAATTCCATAAATTTGGGTGCCTCCAAGAGAATCAGGCTTTGGGCTCTGTGCAAATGTCTTAATAGTCCCATGTTTGCTTCTAGAACATTTATTTGAGAACAGGTAATATATTTTGTGCAATATGAATTAGGTTTTGGATTTATTTTTGGCTTTCAAAGGCTATTTTGGTATTTGATTTTAAAAAATGTCTGATAGGAC
This sequence comes from Melospiza georgiana, assembly GCF_028018845.1. Classification (NCBI taxonomy): domain Eukaryota; kingdom Metazoa; phylum Chordata; class Aves; order Passeriformes; family Passerellidae; genus Melospiza; species Melospiza georgiana. The sequence continues at coordinate 14,373,927 of NC_080431.1, forward strand.
ACAAAATATTGTCTAGTCTTGTTGGTCTGTGACTTACACAAAAAATTCTTTTCTGTTCATAGCTCAGTTCTTAAGACGTTGCAGCCATGACTAAGAGAGAGGCAGAGGAGCTGATAGAAATTGAGATTGATGGAACTGAGAAACAGGAATGCACTGAAGAAAGGTATGTACTGTCTTTGCTTTTTGGGATCCTTAGGCAGCATTTAATTGACTAATTAGTTTTTCTGCTTCTTGTCTAATTAAACAGTGGTTTTCCAGAAGTTGAGATGTAGCAACTATAGGAAATCAGTATAGTGCTGTCCTGTTCCTCAACCTTCATTATCTAAATCTGTTTTGTTTATCTCTTGCTACGTTATTAGTACTTTACTTTCCCTATTTTCATGTCTGTAGTAGTATGTCTGTGTGTGTGTGTGCTGCAAACCTTTCAGCTTCAGTGGATCCTTCTGTAATTGAGATGGACCTTTCTGTATCTCCAGTCCTTTGCTTTACTGTTGTACAGGATTTGTACAGGATGATTTGTTTTTAACAGGGCAGAAATGATGCTTGGTATCTACTATACCATTGTTAGGGCCATTGAAAGCCTACATACTGAAGTAGGATACCCTCTGATTTAATTACCTCAACCTGGATTTTTAGTTTTGTGTGCTTCCTTTCTAATTTTCACTACTGTGTTTGGAAGCTCAGAGCATCAGTTAATGTGTAGCATAGTGCTGCATTCTAGTCTAAGCACAGAAAAGCAAAGGAAACTAAGTCTCTCAGAATAAAACAGATCAAACACAGAAAGGTATGAAACATAACCCAAAACTTAATTAAAGCCAAATGAGGTTAGATGTTGATACCAAAAAAATTGATATATTTTATTTAATACTAGAGAGAAAGAGAAAAGAAAGAAAAAACAGTAGAGGTGGGAGGCTGGATCAGGGAGAGTGACAAATATTAAGTGGAAGCTTATCACCCTTCCAAGAGTCCCAGTGATATCTTGTTGCTTCCCTCCATCTCATCTCCTTGGTGGTGAGGGTCCCTGCTGAAAATAGAGAATCCCATGGATTAATACACATTTGGGCAGGTGGGAACACACAGGTACCTCCTGGTGGGGGGACAAGTTTGGCACTGTCCCTTGCACGACTGCAGATCTGTTGCATCACGTAGGATCACACACAGTGCTGGGTCTGGGGACCCCCTTGGTGGGGGGCCCTTGATGAGCCCTGACACCCCCTCAGTTGTCCCTCACACAGATGTGGCCTTCCAGGGGTGGCAGGCCCCGCAGCTGGGCCAGTCTGCCTGCTGGAGGATGGGTGATCACTGCATCTGGCCAGAGGCCCTGGCACACACCAAAACCTCTCCTCCTTCCCTGCCTTGGTGCAGGGATCTGTGGGAGCCTGGCAGCAGAAAAACCTGGGGCTGGGGCTTCTACCCCAAAGGTGCTGGGCTTAATCCTTTTGTGATAGATAAGTAATGCAATGGTTGGCTCTCACAATCAAAAAGCAAATATTATATATATGTTAAGAGAAGTTTTACAGTTATGGTTTACCCCCCTTTGCATTGTTATCACGGGGTTACCTGAGTAGTCACGACATTTGGGAGGGTCAGCTTGTTATTATAGTGGCACCTAACTTCCAATCAGGATGTAAAGAAGTTAACTCCACTACTGGACAGTGAAAAAGGAGTTGATGGACAGTGAAAAAGCAGTCAATAGACAGAACTTTGGGAGGGGCTAAAGGGTTAAAAGGTGAAGCATCCATTGTGTAGTTGACCCCATGGCAGGAAGAATCCTTTGTTCCTGGTGCTGTAATATTTTCTTTATTCAGTCTTATGTTGTATTTTTGATAAGCTTTTAATATACCTTTTAAAATTTTAGAAGTGAGTATCATTTATCACACTCTTGTGAATGCATTCTTTTCCCCCAGCCCAGACTTAGGTCACTTTATGTTATCTGTCTTAACTTGCAGTTGAGGACCTCAAGTCAGGAGGCCCATTCAGGGTGTGGTGGTGCAGTTCTTGTTACCCACTTTAGCTATAATAGGCAAAAGTCCTTCATAAAGATGTTTAAGCCGTCTGCCATAACACTTCAGTTTCCAACAGGTAGAAAAACTGAGGCTGGTTAGGTTAACTTCTTTTTAAGAACATATTCTGGAGAACTGACTCAAGGCCACTTACTAGTTTCTTACTGTTCTAAGTTCCTTGTGTATTTTTACCACTTACAGACTATGTCTGTACATTCTGGTTTCCTTCTGTGTAAATGAGAGACTGTGTAAGATCATTGTTATAAATGTGTCCCATAACAATGACATTTCCCAATGCTTGTGCCAATACTGTCACTGTTGTAGTGTGGGACAACCATGTCTTGTGACTAATATAGTTCCTTCAAGGCTCCATGTTGCTGTACTTCTTTCTGGTTGTCCCTTTTATGTGTTAAGCTTATTATTCTTGTACTGACCAGTGAAAAGACATGGAAAGTTGCTGTATATGAGTGTGAGCATTTTTCCCTTCTATTTTCCCTGTGTTTCTGTGTTTGCATTTAACTTGAATATCTTTTAAATACAGTCCAGGCAAAGCAAATGAAATTAGTCTACTCTACATGCAAGTTAACAACATATGATATGCTAACCATGGCTTACTGTCTTGAAAAATGTGATCTGAATCTCGGTATTTACCTGAGCTTTTTAGTGGTGACAGGGTAAAAGAGGAATTACACAACTGTAAAATTAATGAGACCAAATTTAGTGACTGACTCTACTCAAACGAAGAGTACTCAAACTAATACTGCACTGTCAGTTTTCACCTTGTGGGGGATCGGTTTGGCGAGCTCTGGACCCCAGCAACACCAACAAGGACAAAAGCAAAAGATGAGAGGCAGTCTTTCTGCTTGGGACCAAAGTCCTACAGCTTTAATGCAGAACAACTCTGGGAGAGAAAAGAGGGAGTCTGGCAGAGGAAATGGTGTCTGGGAGAGGAAAGAGACCAGGTACCTCATGGTGGGAGATTTTTAACCCAGGGGGAGGAAAGGAACTACAGCCAATGGGATACAGCTGATGAGAGGCGTGAAGGGAGGAACCAACCTGAGGGAAAACAACACCTCAGGACTTGGGGGGGTGTACAGAGCAAACCCTGTGATACGAAACAAACCACTGAGTGCAAAATAATAACTGAATAAACTACTCAGTGCAATACAACACTGCATGATATTAAGATTTCAGATCTAGTTTACTTCCAACTTTTATTAAGCTTTCCTGTACCTGCTCTATTAACATGTAAGTAATGATTTATTATATTGATTTGCTATTTAAGCATTGTCGAGCAAAGCTACACCACTGCAGAATTTGTGAGTCAGGCTATTGACATCAGTGAGCCCATTGGAAATCTTAAGAAGTTGCTGGAACCCAGACTGCAGTGTTCATTGGATGCACATGAGATTTGTCTGCAAGATATCCAGGTAAATTGAAAGGTTATGAAAGATTTAACTTTGTAATGGAGAAGTGTTTTATATACTTTTTCCCTTTTTTCCATTGTCTGTGGAATTCATGCTTCATGTGGAATATTAACTGCAGTTAAGAGTTTAATTTCATGTCAGGTTCATTATCATCAGACCATTTAATATATGCACACTAATTCAGTATGAATACAATCAAAATATTCTTGGAGTTGCTGGCATGAAGTTAAGACACCACCTTGCAAGTGAAAGAAGAATGAGGGCAATGACCATTCTACTTTCTCTTGAGGTAGCCCACATCATTTGTTGCTGCCAGAAGTTCCATAATTCTAATCTTGTTTTTAATATAAATGAGAAGGTTTCTGTATTATTGAGGTATAGAAGTAGCAAAGCATTACTCAAGAAATCCCCCCCTCCCCATTTTTACAGGCATTGGCACATGTTAGACAGTGTAACTGTTTTGTGTTTTATTTGAAGTTACCATCAGACATCTGTGGCTTTTCCAGAAACAACAGGAGAATATTGTTATAAAGATAAAAATTTTTTCACAAAGGTGTTAAAAACTCAGAAAAGGAACTGTAGATAGTTTTCAGGTAGTGGAGGTACCTCCTCCTATTGCATTACTTATTTTAAGTCAAAAAATATTCCTGTAGGCAAAAATATCTTAAACAGAGGGGCAAGTTTCAAATACAGTCAATTTTTTTCTGTTATGTACTATGTCTAAGACAGTACTAAAAATATTTGCATGCTTCTTCAGAAAATTTGCTGTAGGTACCCAATGTTTCTAAAATTTAAAGGAGAGCAAGTTTATTCTATCTATGAGACTAACACATATTTTTAATTTTTTAATTTTTAATGCTTTTATCTCAAGCTGGACCCAGATCGAAGCCTTTTTGATCAAGGAGTGAAAACAGATGGAACAGTGCAACTCAGTGTACAAGTAATATCTAGGCAAGGTAAGCAGTTACATTTCTCTGTTGTACAGACAAACTAATGTTGCATGAATATTTGTGAGCAAACTTAATCTCTTATTCCTAGCTGTAAAATTGAGAAAATCAATGAATGGTCACAGAGCTTCAGAATGTCTTTTTCATTGTGTACTGTAGTTCTAAGTAGTAAAATTAAAATAAATATCATTCACTAATGCTATTTGAAATGTTTTTTAAAGGAATTTTATATTGTTTTCATAAGTAACAAAATTAAACACAAATCCAGAACCCAAACAACTCTTAGTCAAGTAGTATCAGTTACAGTATGAGGTTTTCCTCAAGGTTGAGTAGTTACTCATATCAGACTAAATAACACAGGCAAAAGATTTTTGTGGGTAGGTGGCAGTTTCATCCCTGTGAGGTGAGTGAGCTTTTGTGCTTTAGGAACAATTACATTGTGAAAGTAAATGTAGCTGACTGAAAATCCTTATCGAGGTCCGTGATCACTGTCTATTGTCTGTTTTCTTTGGATGAGAAGTCAGAATCAACCATTGTGCAAGAGGAACGTTAACCAGTTGGGTATGGATTTGTTAAGGCACAGTTTTTATTTGTATTATCTGGTATGATAGGATTTCCCTTTGTCAGATTCTCAGGAACTAGAAACTTCATTGTTTTACTTTTTGTCCTAGTTTCCGCTTTGCCCCATCCATATGTCTTGAGTGGAAGGACAGCCAGACAGTCACCACTCTTTATGGTCAATGTACATATTGGGCTGTGGCAACAGCTACGGGTGTTTATTTCTGTATTTTTAAACAGAGATGAGTTTGTACAGGAGTAGGTTAGTTATCTGTTTTGAGTTACGTCAGCAAAGCAGATGAGCAAAATTTGGAGTGCACTTTTTGTTTCCTTTTGGCTTCATTGTAGATAAAACAGAAGAAAACTTTTCTGCTTTGTATTAACAGTCTTCAGTAAGACAATTTGCATTTAATGCTAAGTGTCAGGTGATTAGTGCTAGGTTGACTCCTCAGTTCCCCATACGTAATGGGAAGTGTACTGCTGTTCTACTTATAAAATAGAATGGAAATATCCTTCAGGGAACTAGAGTAACTGTTCTTAATTCATGCCCAGTAACTTCTAGTATTCAGTGCTCAGACTTCCATTTTCAGAAGGATGTGAGTGATGAATATCTTTACTATCATCTTTCATGTTTGTCATGGTTTTGCATGGGAGACATTTAGGGAAGCGGTGCAAAGCTTCCAGCCACTGGAAAGCTGGACACACCTCTGTGAAAAACACATGTTAAAGATGAAAGAAGTGTGGGAACTTCCTCTTCTGGTTTGCAAAGAGGTAACATGCCCTGGCCCCCTGTGTCAGCCAGGCCAGGGCTGGGCAGTCCTGGCCACGGGGCTGGGCCCCTTCCCCATGATGAGGCCCCTTGCCATTGGCTGCCAGGCAGGGGAGGGAGTGCCATGGGCCAGGCCAGGCAGGCTCTGCCATGGGGCCAGGCCCCTCTCCGGGGGCCCAGGGGCACCAAGCCCTGTCCTGCCCGGGCCAGGCCCCAGCAGCTGCCAGGCAGGGGAGGGAGTGCCATGGGCCAGGCCAGGCAGGCTCTGCCATGGGGCCAGGCCCCTCTCTGGGGGCCCAGGGGCACCAAGCCCTGTCCTGCACGGGCCAGGCCCCAGCAGCTGCCAGGCAGGGGAGGGATGCCATGGGCCAGGCCAGGCAGGCTCTGCCATGGGGCCAGGCCCCTCTCTGGGGGCCCAGGGGCACCAAGCCCTGTCCTGCCCGGGCCAGGCCCCAGCAGCTGCCAGGCAGGAAGGCGGGGAAGGCTGTGGAGCCCTGGCTGGAGCAGGACCGGGCCGTGGCTGTGGAGATCTTGCCACCAGGTTCCCTTCCCCCAGCACGGCCACCACACAAGATGAAGCGGCTGAGAGCAGGGACAGCCCTGCAGCCTGTGCAGAGTGGCCCTGCAGCTGGAATTGAGTGTGGAGAAAATTAAAGACCAGCCATGAGGCTGATCCTGACACAGCCCCAGCCAAAGTTCCACCTCTGGCATTGAGTGACCATCTGCAGGTCCTGAGTGAGATGTTAACTTTTCAGTGCTTCAATCCTCCCTCAAGTGAGAGAAAGGAACAAGATGCAAGCATGTAAAGGAGCAACATAAAGACACCAATGTCAGTGAAGAAGAAGTCAAATCCCAGATGGGAGGGATGAGGAGATGCCTTGGTCTTGGGGCTGAAATACTTTCGTAAAGCTGTGGAGGAAAGACTCTGTTTCCCTGTAACACATGAAAGCCATGGGGAGATGAAGGGTGCAATTTGATATCAAGCAAAGGCTTCCATGCTCAAGTAAGCAGATGTTAAAGTAGCTGTGATCCTATGAGAAGTTTGAACAGAAAAGAAGAGTGGTTCTGTACCCTCAGGAGAAGAAGAAGACCTTTGTTCCCAGAGATGAAGATGATTTTAGAGAGAGATAATGAGAACTTTTGCCTTTGAACAGCTCATCTTTGAAACAATACCCATAATTTGACATGGCCCATAAACACAGCTGTAGGAAAAGCTTGTGGAAAATGGGAGGGACTTCATGATTGCAGATTTCCCCAGGTGGCTGCTATTTGTGACAAATTGAGAGCCATGAGAGAACTGGGTATTTTTCCCTCATGGAGAAATCCCCATAACATTAGCAAGAGGGACTGCTCTTCCTAAGTGAACTGAAGAAAGACTATTCTAGAGGTGGTAAACTGACTGAAATTTTAGGTTTTGTTTCTTTACATTGTCAGTGGGAAAGAAAAGGTTCTGGGGGTGGAGAAGAGTTCTGAAGTGTTCTGATTCTTACTACTCTTTCTTTTAGTTATTGTTAATAAATTTTTCTTTATACCCTTTTAAAATTTTGAACCTGCTTTGCCCTTCTCCTGATCCTACCTCACAGGAGGACATGAGTGTATTGGTGGTTGGCCAGTGCTGAACCCATCACACTCCTTGATGTGCCACCTGGGAAATCTCAAATTGGCGAACCAAAACCACTCCATAAAATTGGTGTTTCCACCAAGTTTTAAACTGAAACCGCCACAATGTTGTTCCTTTGTTTCATTTTTTCCCTTTAATGTAAAACTGAGGTTCATGATCACATAACACAAGGAGCTTCTTGCTCCATGCCCCCATCACACCTTGTCTCCCTCCCCCCCTCCCTGCCTCCGATCTTAAAAGAAACACTTGAATATTAAGTACTTCTGTGTCACTTTGGAACACTTCTCAGTAATGTTTTTTCAGCCTTGATACTTTAGCAACTCATAAGATACCTGTTTGTTCAAGGTCTGTAAAATATGGCAGGGCAGAATATCAGAAAACAAACAGCATGCATATGAATAAAAGGAAGATACTTGAATTACTCACAGGAATATGGACTTGTTACTCTTGACCACAGTGCCCCTTTGGGCCAGATGGGAAAAACCAGCTTCTTACTCCATCCTCTTATTTTACTTGCTTGAAAGAGGTTTTGAGATTCTCAGTTCACTTATGTTTTTTTTCTCCTCACTTATGTAATGTATAGAATTCAACTAAGAGAGTAATCAGTGATGCTAATCCTTGTGGTAGATTGGACTCTCTTATTTCTTGAAAGAAAAGCTGCTATGTCAGTTCAAATGTTCTACCAAATTTTGATGAGCTGGCTTTAAATTCAAAGACAACAGGTGAAAAATTGTTGTTCTTCTATAGTTGAACTTGAGTGTAGTTATTTTATAGCATTTCATTCTACAGCAGATAAAATACCATTCCTATTTTTTCATTTTACTAGTAAGACTCTTATGGCGCTCTGCCTTGCCATAACTCATTTCCTCTGGTTGGAGGAATGAGAATCTGGACCTGATCATCTCTTATGGATAGGTAAAGGGAGAAGAGATGTGAGGAGAGATGCAGGCAAACCCAGGGAATTAGTGTTGTTCTAGTGTTGCAGTAAGTTAGCTGGCAGATTGTTAATTCACATTTTTACTTACAAGGTGTTTCCTCTACAGAGAGTCATTGCTTTGATCTCCATGTTTGTATTGTGGATGAAGAACAAAGTTCTTCTGACATTTAGTTTTATGACACACAGTGAATTATTTTACTGAGCAATAATGAACTGTATCTCTTTTTCCTTTACTTTCTTTTTTGAGAATCAAAAATAGAATCTTAACCCTTAGTAGCTTCCCTTGCCCATTTTTGTATGCTTTTGAAGGAAGCCTATGTTGTGCATATTAAATTTTTCATGGCCTAGATAAAACATTCTTCTAAGTAAGGTATTTGTTTCCTTTTTATTCAGATCTGCTTCTTCATCTGATCAGCCACTTACTGGTTGTCAACATCTGTTTTCACCTCCTTGATTTCACGTTGCTGAGTTTTGTACTCTTGGATCTTTATAGTATTTGATCCCTTTCTAATATTTTTTTCAAGCTGAATGCCTATTAAAATCTAGAGGAATAGTTGTCTGAAAAAGACTTGTTTTTTCTTACCTGTAATACAGGTACATTGCTCCATTTGTTTTCCCTTACAAACTATGACTGGATTGTGGATTTAGCATTTAAGGCTGTTACCTGCAGAACCATCTCATGCTGTGCTTTAATATAGATCAGACAGGAAGGACACAAATAATATCTTTATGGTACAAGATACTGAAGTTATTTTGGCCATATGATGTTCTGTGAATCCAATTTTCATCAGCCTAACACATAGTCAAGGTTTTCCAACTCCTGATAAAATAGAATTGTAAGGATTCTTTTTTTATGTGAAAATATGTTTGATAAAAATCTCTTAAAATAAGCATGCTTGTTGGCATTATAATGAAAATTGTATGTTACAAAAATTGAAATAATTCTGAAAAATCTTTTGTACAATGTATGAGAATTGGTGAGACACCAGCTGGACAAAACACCTCAGAAGACAACAGAGAAGGTTGTGATACAAAGCATTAGTGAATGTGTCCTTTCTTCTGCAGAATAGATGCAGACATATCTTGTTAGCTCCATGATCTAATAGCTGAAATGACAGACAAAAAGCCAAAACATTAATAGCTGATAAAGCCTAAGATGAGGAGAATTTTCTGTGTTTCTTTTAACTTGCTGTTTAACACACTGTCTGCTTCAGAGTACTGAAAGAAAATGTTAGCTGCTTTGTGTAGACCCCAGAGATATCAGGGAAGTATTGTAAATGCTGAAAGAAATGCCTTATGGATGGAGTGTAGCTGGATACTTGTTCTGGGTCCTTTTGGAGTTTGCTTTTTCTATTTGTTTTGGGGTTTTTTATATGATATATTTCTTACAGACCAAAATACTGTACTTTATGCTCACATGCTGACCATTCTGTTCAAGATCTGTGAAACAGGTCACTTATATAGAACAAGAAGCTGAAATATTGGGGGAAGAAGGAGGGACAACTTTGTTATTCACCTTACTAAAGTATATGCTCTGTAATAGAGTATGTAATTTTAATTTAGGACACTCACAGAAATTTGATGACACTCCTGTGTCCTTCCTGTGTCTTTTCTGAGTTTTGCTAGTCCTTCTTCTTTCTTGAGTTTGCTAGCCCTGCTAATCAGAAGGGTTTAAAACAATCTTTTTGTTTTTGTCATATTTGCACTACTGTCTCCTCTTAAGTTTTGTGATGTTTCCATGCTTAGGGATAGAGCCCAAGCTGAACATCCTGGAAATCGTGAAGCCTGTGGAGACCGTGGAGGTTGTGATTGATCCAGATGCTCATCATGCAGAGGCTGAGGCTCACCTTGTTGAGGAAGCTCAAGTGATAACCTTGGATGGCACCAAACACATTGCAACAATTTCAGATGAAACCTCGGAGCAGGTGACGCGGTGGGCGGCGGCACTGGAAGGCTACAGGAAGGAGCAGGAGCGCCTCGGAATTCCTTACGGTAACAGTGCACAGCTGTGGGTGCACCCAGCCAGGGCTGGTCCCTTCTGTGCTGGGTGGGGTTGGTGCTCAAGGGGCTCCGAGGAGGAAGAGTGTGGTATGGGTTAGTTCACTGCAAATAATCTGCATAAGGGAATTGTAGAATCGTGGGAAAACCATAAGGGAATGGTTTGGCTTGGAAGGGACCTTAAAGTCCATCTGGTTCCAATCTCCTGCCATTGGCAGGGACATCTTCCACTAGATGAGGTTGCTCCAAGCACCATCTAGCTGAGCCTCAAACACATCCAGGAATGGGGCAGCCACAGCTTCTCTGGGCACTGTGCCAGGGCCCCACCCCTCTCACAGGGATTTTTCCTAATACCTAATCCAAAATCCAAGAAGTAGAATGAATGCTCATAATAGTTTCATTAAATGAGTGCTTTTGTGCCATAACTACCTTGTCAATTCAGTTTTTAGAAAGCACTTTTCTTCCTGCCCTCCTTAAAAATGTGTGTTAGTGATAAAGCTCTTCATGTATGTGTGAAATTTAACAGATTCAGTAATGGGGTGTTGCCTGTAAAGTTGCTGAAATAAATTGTTCATGGACTGAAGGATGCTGAATATTCTGTTAAATTAGATTTTGTCTGAGAAACTGTGCTGGACTTCATCATACTGGAGGAAGATTATTCAGAACTGAAAATAAATATTCTTCTAGATGATCATCTTTTTTTGAGTTAATGTTGTTACTTAGTAGGTTGCTCTTTTAATGTTAGCTTAAAAAACATCTCCGAATGTCTGTTTAAGATTGAACTGGAACTGTGGGATGTAGACCTGCATCATGTTTGGGAGATTATCCACCTGAATTGCTTCTTATGACTGGCAGAAATGTACTGTCAAGACATATTCAGGAAGCTGTTCCATATGAGCAGACCTGTAAAACTGGAATATATTTGGCTAGAGGGAAGTTTGGAAGGATTTAAGAATTCCAGTCAAGTCACTGGTCTTTGCAGGACATGCAGCTTGCCAATATTTTGAGCATATTTTTGATAATTAAAGCAAAGGCTTTTTCATTACTTTTTTGTTTTCTCATTGGTAAGCACTTCAAAAATAGTTTTCTTCATGTTATGTCTGTTGATAATCAGGGATTTGATGTGTAATGTTTGAAAAAAAAGTGAGGGATTATCAGAAGCAGATTAATACTTTTCATCATGCTGTCACATTAATATTAGAATAAACTGGCTTAAACCAATGCTGTTATGTTGAATAATATTTTTAATAAACTTTTATAATGTTGATGCTTTAAGAAAACCCTATAACCCACAACTGTGGCTTCAAAAGTTCAATGATTTTTGGGCCATAGGAGTGCAGATTTTTCAGTAAAATCATATTAGTTCATTATGATCGAGATTCATACATTATGAAAAATAGTGTTCTCTTGATGTCAAAAAATATGCTAAATTACACCCCTAAAAAGAATAACATTTTAAATGTTTTCTGAGTAGACACTACAGGGATCTGGGCTGGAATAAGGTACTCCTATGTTAAACATTGTAATCCAAAATTATTTCTTGAATCTTCTCAGGAGACTGGATGCATTGATGTTAAGAGTCAAAGCTAGTGAATAAATAATCATCCAGAAAAGTAGTGGTTCAATGTCTTCATCCTTACAGGCTTCTCTGGTTTGCTGCAAATGGAAAACTGGCATTTAGCAGGTCTTTAAAGTGTTGGTTTATGTTATGTTTTGGGTGGATTTTATTAGAGATTATAAATATTTTTCTGTTAGAAGTATTTCTGCTATTGGAATCCAAATATTTGGTACCTAGAAGGAAGGAAAATGTTAATTGGTATGAGAAATAAATGCAGAAATGGAGCAGCAGAAAGCTTGGACACCACAGAAGTGGTTAGAGAAAGTAATGATTTTTTGTTTCCTTGAGAAGAAATTAGCAGCTTTTTGATGGAAGCTCACTGCTGCTGATGTTTGGTAGATCAACCCTCTTGTGGTGTGTCTTTTGCCACAGGATTACATTCCATTGTTTTAGGTAGCATTAGTGAAAAATGATACCATGTAGCTGTTCTTTGTTAACCAAAATTAAATTTGTAGCTCCTAGATAAATGTTTATAGACTTAGGATACTTTGCTTTCTCTAAATCTTAATTTTCTTAATTTTTCTTAATGCCTAATTTTATTTGTTTTAAATCTTAAAATAAAAAATTGTCAAGGTGACATCTGCTTGGGATATCAGAATTTAAAAATACATAATCACTCTGCTCCAGTGAAAAGTGACAAGATTGTCACTACTTTAGTTGTGTCTTTAGATGTCTCTACTTTAGTTTCTTGTTCTTAACCTGTTGACATATTTTAATATGTTATATCCAATGTTAACATCCCAAAATTTCATGGTCTGGCTGAAAAGGTCCTGCAGAAGCAATCACTCACCTGCAGTAGGCCAATGCTCAGACAGGCTTTAAGCCAGGGATACTTGAAAAAAACCTGGTCCTTCCTCAGTTTTATTGCTCAGTATTCCCTGTAGTGTGGAATGTGCCTTGGGTCAGTTGAGGTCTGCTGTCCCTCCTCAGTTTCGTGTGCACCCCCTGTCTGCTCCCTGGGTGGCTGAATGAGAAACTCCTTGTATTGGAGTCCATAGTCTCCAATAAAAAAGTACAAGGTAATTTGTTCTTCTGGATATTCCATATGTGCAGAAATATCTAGAATAATATTGAATATCAGATTTACTTGAAAATCATTGATATTACATGGATTTCTGGTCTAGCAGAGTGATACAAGGTACATTAAAACCCAGCACAGAGGTAAGATATACTTGAATGAATACAGCAGTTTCAGAACATTGCTCAATAACCCAACAGGATTCCCTGTACAGTTGTCTATAATATACTCACCATTACAAGGTTAGGTGTTCCTAATGGCCAAGAAGGAGAACATGAGTAGAGCCAACTCAAGCCCATTGTTCTCTTCAAAATTCTCTTGCTAGTTTTGTGCTTTATGTCCTCTCTGTTGGGCTGAGCCACATCTTCATGGCCTCTGCAAGTGCTGCTCAGCAGTGGACAAAACATCTCAGTGTTAGTAACAGTGGTTTGGTCACCAGCCTAAAGTACAACACAACAAGGGGCTTCTGGGAAGAAAATGAATCCATCCCAGACCTAGCCACTGGTGGTTTTTGTCGGCAGAAACTGAGATGTTGTGGATGAGTTAAGAATGTAGTATTTTGTTATAATTGCAAACTGATCAATATTTTTGAAGGAGAGTATCCTTCTGTGAGAGAAGGTACTGTTTTCTTGAAGCTAAAGACCTGTGGAAGAAGAAAATTCTTTTTTTTTTTTTTTTATGTTTGAGATATGTCAGGCATAGATCTGATGTAAAAACTTTCTCTGAAGAAAATTGTTCTTTCACCCTTTCTGTCACCACACCATTCCACCACCATTTTAAGTGCAGTCACCAACTTTCCAGGTAAATTTGGTCTCAGTAACTCTGCTTCTTGATGTTGTGCCTTTACTCTTATGGAAGTTAATATATAATAACCTTGCAGTGTATGATGAGGTGATTTGCAGTTTCATCCATCTTTTCCAGACCCAGTTCAGTGGTCGACAGACCAGGTGCTCCACTGGGTGGTGTGGGTGATGAAGGAGTTCAGCATGACTGACATCGACCTCAACGCACTCAGCATTCCTGGCCGCGACCTCTGCAACCTCAGCCAAGAAGATTTCTTCCAGCGTGTCCCACGGGGAGAAATCCTCTGGAGCCACCTGGAACTTCTTCGAAAGTGTATGGCAGTTTGTTTTATTTTTTTTAAGACTTTTTTCTTGAAGTATGAAACCCATTATGAGCAGTCATTTTTCCTTTACTTGATGTTGATGGTAAAAACAAGGGTATCAGTACAAGATAAGAGAAGGTATTAGAATGTCTGCTGCCATGAAACATTGGCTGCATATTAAACACTGCCTGTCTTTTATCAAACCTTATAACTGGTGGAAGGTAGTGAATGATTATTCCACTTTTGTTTTTTATAAAGCTTCATCGTTATTGCATCCACTGAATTTGTTAGTTCTATAATTAAATATTGATTTTGAGTTATGAAATGTACATTTCTGTGTCATATTGAAGTGGCAATTTTTAAGGACAGGAAGTGAAGCCCTAGATGGTATACAACACAGCTGCTAAGTATGTGCATAATACACTAACATAATAAATATATGTGCATTTCAGATGTACCATGCTTGGAGGTAACTTGCCTGACTAATAACTAATTATGTCTTCATTTGCATAATATAGCAGAAGGTTTTTGGGGATGGAGCCTAGTGGAAATTTGCCACGTACACCTTTCTAAAGATGAGTGACAGATGTTAAATGTCTCCACTTGTAAGGCCATGAACTGTACATGTCTCTTGCAAACCGATACCAAATTTTTATTTCTTTCCTCTATGAAATAAGGAAGTTTTTGATCTTCAGGTGACTTATTATTTGCAGGTTAAATATAAGCCTGTTGTTCTTTTTTCCAATCTGTAGATGTGTTGGCTAGCCAAGAACACTCTGGAGAAATAGCAACTGTTACAATTGATCAGCGTAAGTACTTCTGTCAGCACTAATTCACACAATTCACTGTGTGCAGGTTTAGCACTGTACTGTGGTTCAGAAGTTTGATAGTACAACATTTAGAAAATCACTCGAGAGATTTTCCTTGAGAAAGGGAGGAGGACATATTTTTAACTTCAAAGCATAACATTGAGTTTCTCTATATTTTGTTACTGGCTGAAAGGTAGTGTTTGACCTGAACTGTGGAAGTTTATAACTTTCATTTTGGATGGTAGATTCTTCACTTTCTTGAAGTAAGCTGTCTAGGGTACATATTTGAGGTTTTTAGTTGTTTCAGGGCTTCAGGTTGTATATTGCATTAATGAATGGATCTATTTAAATATTAATTTCAAATTAAAAAGTGTTTCAAAAAACTGAAGGGTTCTGTGGAAGAGATGACTTGCTTAGAAACCAATATTAGAAATAATACATTAAAGTAACTTTCCAGTTATTTGAAACTCATTCTTTCAGCTAAGCAGTGTCATAAATTATTGAAATGAATCAATTTTCAGATGATTTATAAGCATCTTACATGTTAAATAGACATACTGTTTATTACATCCTGTGGTTGTGTCTAGTTAAAGCCAGCTTGAGTGTGGCATCTGTGTCCCCCTACACCATTGCAATAGAAGGTGTTTGCTGTTTGAATATCAGGTATGGAGCTTGTGCAGTGACTGTAGAGAAAAGGGCATTAGGGCAGATAAGGTGGGAACAGTATGAAGACAAAAGAAGGGCTTGAGAGAGTTTGTATTCTTTTTGTGGAAGCATGTGATACACATGATAATAAACTAAAACTGGTGTTTTATCTGTAATGTGACACTTCTGCAATGAGTCTAAAACTGCAATTTTCACATAAGAGGTAAAAAGGTCTTTAAATTATACTTAGCATTGTGACTTAAAGCAGTGTGCCTTTTTAGCAAAAGAAAAAACTAGCTTTTAGATGTTATGATAATACAGGTAATAAATAAAATATGCCTGTTTCTGTGCAAACAATTTATAGTTGATGTTCTGCAACATTCTCTGCCCTACAGCTGTGCAGATTATACCAGCATCAGTACAGCCTGCTACCCCCACCACCATCAAAGTGATAAACAGCAGTGCAAAAGCAGCCAAAGTACAGAGAGCTCCAAGGATCTCAGGGGAAGATAGGAGTTCCCCTGGGAACAGAACAGGTATTATTGTACATGCTAATGCACTGAACACTGACCCATTCATTTGAATTGCAGTTTGGTGAGACACGACTTTGTAGCTCCAAATGAGAGGTTTGTAGTGTCTGTGTGAAGGGAGGGGTGTGGAGGGAGCCATAGGTACAAAAATCCGTGGTAAAATCTGCCTGCACCAGTTGGTCAGCTCACACAGGCACCATGTCAACATGATGCTGCAGTTTTTCCATCCTGCAGCAAATAAAATGGATATATTTCCCTATCACTTAACAGTCTCTCCTCTCAAACCACTGCATAGCATTTATTCAAGCTTTGAACTTCTTTCTGTTTGTAGAAAGGGAAGAAAATAAACTCTATGTTGTAAAATGTAGCCTAGCTGCTACTTGCACTGTTGTGCTCCTCCTCCATTTTTCCCCAATGTGGTGACTTCAAAATTTATAAAGTTTCATATTTCTTTTTTAGTTAAATAAATGCATGTCTGGAAAACTGCACACTAAATTTGCAGTTTAATATTGGAATTACTGTTATTTATACATACTCTTTGATTATTAATTTTTTTTTTTTGCTCTCATTTTTGTTTTGCTTCTCCATAATGTTGTGAATTTTTCTGTTAAATCTTTCCTTCTCTTCCTCCTTGAGTTTTTATTTGTTTTAGACTCTATAAAGGCCTCTAAGGATGTCATTCAGAATTTTAAGGTTTTATTGGCTGACATTAGTGAGGAATACTTTGTGTTTCTCTCGTTAGCCATCAGGTCTGCTCTCCTTATCTCATTGAGAATTTAGGAATTTTACTGTGGCTACTTGAGTTAGAAAAAAATCTTAACTATTGGATGTGAAAGATGCAACATCGATATAAACTGAAATTTGGGGGTTTCTTTTGTGTTTTTAGTATTTAATTTTGAAAACTTGAGACCAAATTTTTTTAAAAAACAGCTATTACACATGTGTGTGTGTATGAAGAGGAATTAGCAGCTCTTGATAAATCTGTTCTATTTTAAAGACAGATATGCTTCTAAATCATTATGTTGTAGGAGCTGTGTTTTTTTAAGTTCTAGGGGAAGGTTTATGTGAAATCTTGATTAATTTTCTCCTGTATTCATGCTTTTTTTCATAAGAGTGGGTACTGATGACTTTGCAGGAAATGTTTGTGAAAGAATCATTAGGAGGGATTAATTAATTGAAAGTTTTCCTTCCATCATATATATGTCTATGCTGGTCTGCTTTAATATCCTGGTTGCAAGATTTTAGCCATGAGTGAACATGAAAAGGACAAGGACAAGTTGGAGTGAAACTTGTTATTCCTGTTTTAACAGGGAACAACGGCCAGATCCAACTGTGGCAGTTTTTGTTAGAACTTCTCACAGACAAAGATGCCAGGGACTGTATTTCTTGGGTTGGTGATGAAGGAGAGTTTAAATTGAACCAGCCTGAACTGGTTGCACAGAAATGGGGACAGCGCAAGAACAAGCCCACCATGAACTACGAGAAGCTGAGTCGGGCTTTGAGGTAAGAAACTGAAGGAACTCATGGGGTATGATTTGCTTTCATTTGGCTGCCTCACTTTTAATTAACATAATGCAAAACTTGCAGCTTTTTTTAGTAAAGGCAAATCTTCTGAAGCTGGTCCTTGCAATGAGATCCTGCTAATCGTAGAGGAGAGGTATTTGCTGAGCTTTTTACCTTTGTTTTGGAGTTTTTAAATTAATTTTTAAAGAAGCTAGTAGAATAACTTCTTGAAAATAGATCTTCTTTTTTCAAGATCATTAGTTTGGGTTGCTCGCTTCCAGAAATATACCTGGAAGTGAGCAACCCAAACTAATGATCTTGAAAAAAGATCATTTTTTACTTCTGAACTGGTGCTTCCAGTAGCCTTGTAAAATAATTACTGTGGTTTATTTCTCCTTAATATACCAAGATACATACACAATTTTCAACACTTCCCTTTTCTCATATAAGAAAATGCCTAAGCAATATTTTGGAATATGAAATTATGAGAATCTCAGGGAGAAAAAGAATAATATTTTAGCCTCTGGTGACCTTGAGTAAGTAATGGATGCATATGAAAACTGCAGATAATTGCTAAAATTCTGTTTTCTGTTTTGCAGGTATTACTACGATGGAGACATGATCTGCAAGGTGCAGGGCAAGAGGTTTGTGTACAAATTTGTGTGTGACCTGAAGACTCTGATTGGATACAGTGCAGCAGAGCTGAACCGCTTGGTCACGGAGTGTGAGCAGAAGAAACTGGCCAAGATGCAGCTCCATGGCATTGCACAGCCAGTGACAGCAGTGGCCCTGGCCACAGCATCCCTGCAAGCAGAGAAAGATAATTAAGCACTGGGACCTGTAAGTGGGAACCTGAGGCCTTTCCTCTATAACCAGAGCACTTGGTGCTCTTACCTTGATCAGAATTGGAAACATCTTTTGTTTCTTGATTGTACAATATAGAGCATGAATTTCTATAAAGAACTCAGACATGCATAAATTTGGATCTTTTAACAGCATATATTTTAATGTAATTTAAGGGATCACCCCAACTTCTGCAGCTAGTGAGAGGTGGAGCCTGTGACCACAGCTGTGCAAAGTAATTTCTGCAACACTTTTAACAAAAATTAAGTCCCTGTAGTCCCCAGGCTGATCAGTTGTGTGAATGCAGCCTTTTCCAGTCTTTTGTTCTCTGCTGAACTACCAAATGGCATTTGATGCTTTCAAAGTTTACAGTTTATTCATTATTCTGTTAATCAAGTGGAGCTGAAAGACATGTTAAATGTTACAAAGCATCAAGTTCTTAAAATAGCTTCTGTGTTTAAAAGCAAAGGACACTTAAGACTAGACTTAACTGGAGATCAGTGCTGAAGAAGAAGATCCAGGTTTAGATATGGCTTAAGTGAAAAGCCAATTATGAGTATTTCATTGTAGTATGCACATAATATACATACAGGAGGGCAAATACCTGTTTTGAAATACATACTTGACATTAGCCATTTGGCAGAAAGCAAAGGTGAACTTCTTCCCCCCATGCCATTCCCCATCAGGTAATTCAAAAACTTGAAAAAACAGCCCTCACCCAAAGAGTAGATTGTTTTGGTGGGGAATGTTAATGCTGTGTTCTGCAAGGTGCTTATGCCTGCATGGTAGTCAACCTTAGTATCCAAAGACTTAAGTGAATCACAGTCAGTAGTCCCTGGTTAGGAACAGAAAGCAAATTGCAAATAGTTTTACAGAGAACTGTGGTTTAATTTCCCAATCATTGTACAGTCTAACGTATATTAACTACAAAGAGGTACTCTTTATTTAAAATTAAGTTCTGTTGGAACTTCCAAGTGATATTTTTGAAGCTTCTTAAGCCAAATGCATGCTCCAGAGCAGGGTGCAATTTGAAGTCTGGATGATGAGCCAGCAATAGTTGGGATGTATATCCTGAATTCTGAGCTACTCAGTGCTTCTTGCAAACTTACACATGCAGAAAAAAGTAGGCTTCAGCTTTTGAGTTTCCATACTGGTTAGACTGTTTCTTTTGATGTCTGAGAACGGTAAGATTTGGGGGTTGCTTTTGGCTCTTCTGCTAATAAACAGCACAATTACTATGTCAGCACTGATGTTCACCAACTTTTTAGAAATTAAACCCCCTCTGGTAACACTTAGCAATTACAAGGGAAGACCTTTAATTCTGTTAGGGATTGAGCTACTCTTAACCCTTAAATCTGAAGTCCTTGAACAGTGAGATTCTGAACAAAACCCCACAAATCTGAACAAAGTGTGTTTGTGCTGAGCAGTGAGAGCACTGGGCTGCTGCTCTTGAGCTGAGCAGGAATGGTTACACTTGCAGGCAGAAGGCAGAGAATACAAAGACTTGTGTGTATCCTAAAGATGTGTTGAGGGCAAGGTTTTTTTGTAGGTGGATGCTCATCTGCAGATAGTTTTTGCTTGACTAGAAGGTTTGCATATAGTTCTAACTTGTGTTTTTTCATCATTGACATGATTATAAAATCAAAGGGTTTTTTGCTGGATTCTTTTGGTAACTCTTACTGTTGTTCTCATCCTTGAGTTCTTACAGCACTCCATCTGCTGAGCATGCTGATGTCATTTTGCTTGTAAAAAACATTGTAAGCCCTGAGCAAAAAATGTAAATGTATCTGTCATGAAAGGTCAACATCACCCCTTTTCTTGCTGTTGGAGTTGGTGTCACTGATTGGTGTTGGAGGCATCTTGTGCAGGAGGTGCAGGTCTGCTTAACCAAGAATTAATTATGTGAAGTGGATGCTTGAGGGCAGCAGCTCTGCTTGTAACAGCATTCTGTGACTAAACACAAGTCAGTACAAGTCACTGGTTCTAGACAGCAGAGTTCTTGAGAGGCATTTTTAGTTCAAATACAGGATAAAAAGAAAAGAAGCTTAAAATACCAACTTTCAGTATCAAACTGGACTGTGGGTAAGCACACAGCAAAATTGAAAAGCAGTATCAATACTTCATTCCCCTGCCTCTTCCTGTTCCATGGTAAGTCTGATGGAGGAAACCTCTGCTCCCATCCTTTGTTTGTGGTTACATCCTGTTGTTGCTTTGCAGCCTTTCAGTAGGAGTAATGGTCCTTGGGGTTCTTTGTTGTGGCTCCATCTGCTTCTCCACCAAGTTCTAATTAGTAAAGAAAGAACCTTTCAAGTGGTATCAAATTATTATCACGCTGTCTGTAGTTGAAGGAGAAATCTGTGACTAACTTGATGTCTTCAGTAAAACAAAAGATGTAGAATATATTGTCAAAGGATTTTCTGTTACTGCCAGAAGGAAAACATAGAATATTCCCAATTTTTGTAAAACAGAAGGGGTTTTGCATACTTTTTACTCTTTAAATAAAGACACTTATACTCTGCTAATTATTACAAATTTCTTTGTTTTGCCTTTTTTTTTTGTAATTTTCCATGAAACAATTATTTTCTATTTTTACTCTGATAAAGTATTTGTGGATAAAATGTCAATATAGTAAAATAAAAATGTTATACAGCTAATTTGCCTTCTTAATTTTTCAGACATTTGTAATATCTTTCAGGGATAAGCAGTTCTGAGATGCATACTTGCCCTGTATTCTCTTTTCTCTTAAAGTCAGAAGCTCAGTACAGAAAGAAGGCAAACTCAACTTATATTCTGAAGATCTATCTTCTTTGACTCAATATTTGGCCATGTGTTTCTACTTTTAAACTATAACTCAGTGTCCTTTATTTCTGTAGCAGCTTTGTTTAACATCTTAATTGTAAATCTCAGAATGGGGCTTAGATTAAATAAATGATGAAAACTCAGTAGTAGGACAGAATGGATCCCTGTGAAATTATTCCATTTATGCTTTTATCAGTGTTTAAATCAGAAAGATTCACACTGACCTGTAAATTTTGGAGTTTTTCATTCCTTCAGATGGCCCCATTTACTTCATGTGGCTCTGCTAACAAAACTGCTAGTACTGTCCATGTTAAAAACAAGATAAAATTGTGATTGTACTGCTCTTAATTTCTACTGAGACACAATTGAATAATATTCTCATTATACTTCTGAACTCCTCCATCTGGACTGCCAAATTAGAGACTGAAATACTTTGTCATCTTTATACCTACCACATCACTTGATTTTAAAATGTTTATGTTCAGCTTAGCAGCAACAACATGTAATTGACAGAAAATACTGGTTTTCAGACATTTCAGTAACTTGTTGGACCTGATGACCTTAGAAGTCTTTTCCAACCAAAATTAATCTCTGATTTTAAAGTTCACTTACAAGTGCTCTGGTATCATATAGTGGAGGAATGGAGGACCTATTATTTGGGTTTATAGCTATTAGTATATTTATCCAGTGTGAGTTTCTTTTGGGATTCCTACCATACAGAAATTGTTATTGAAACAATGTAGGGATTTACAGCTAACAGCTTGCAATGTCTTTCTTAATCAAGATAAGCTGATGTGGGACTCTGCTGCCTGATCAAGAAACTGTTGTGTGGTCCATTAACACAGGTTTGAGGGGAATATTTTTACTGACTGGACTGGGATGTCTTGTTCTTCGAGGTCATACATATTCTTAAAGGTTGTGGATTTAATATTGGGCTGTTAAGGGTGTTAAAATATATTTGGGTTGATAATGTTTAATATTTTTCCTTTGGAAAAGTAATTCTTAATATGAATGATGCTAAACAAGAAATTAATTAAAGGACAGGAATTAATGATTGACTGGTTTTGAGGGTTGTAACATGGAACCCTGTGCATTAGATACATTATTGTTCCATTACATTTTGCCTCATTATTTCATGATTGGAGCCCATAGAATCTAATCACACACCAAACTGAAATTTTACCATCTTGCAATTTAGAGTATTGACATCTTACCCATTCATAACTTGAAATGAAGGTTAAAAAATGCTGAAGACGGAAAAACAAATAGTCTGATATTTCAGGGGTCTAATTTTAATTAAAATTGCCTTTTACTTGTGAAACTGGGCTTCTGAAAGCCAAAATTAAATGCTTCTAGTGGCATTTGTTGCATTTTGATCCTTCCTTTTACTTTTATGACCTTTGAAAGCCTTCAATGAAGTGGCAGTACAGCAGGCAAATGATTCCTTTTTCCTGGCAGTGGTCCCAGAGTGTGCTAGCTCAGCACCTGCCTTTTTGCCAAGGGACATTGGTGCCAAAGTCCAGGAGTCACTCTCTCCTGGGAAGCTTGGCTTTTTCCTTTCTTCAAAAGGACATGCTGTGCATGCAGACTGGTTTTCAGGAGATATTTTCAACATCTTTTAAATTAGCTCGTGTCTAGAAAATGCATTTTTCTGCATGACCTCCAGGGCAATCAGTTTTCTATATGGAAAAGAGGTAATTTCCCTTTGCAAGGTTTAACTTAGACAATGAAAAAATGCCTGTCACTTGCTGGAACTGTAAATCTTTAGTCATTAAACAAAATCTTAATTGAAACCCTGGCTGTAGTGGTTCAGCAAACCAATAATAGGTGTAAGAGAAGCAAACATAGATATTGCCAAGATCTCATACAGCTTTTTTCCCAAAAGATGACCTCAGCTGTACCTATAGAGATTTTTGGCTAAAAATATTGAATAAATAGTCTCCTGCTCCAAGGAAAAGAAACCTTTTTTCAATGCTGATCTGAGTCTCTGAGAATTTCTTTACTCATCTTCCTCTCTGAGAAAGATTTCTCCACCCACACCTATCACACATGCAGAAATACAGTATGCATTCTTTCTTGTCAAAGAAGAAATCCTGATGTATTTCCCACTTGTCTGCAGCAATTCTGGATAGCTTTCAGAAAGAAATACAATTGTTCTTTATGCCTTGATCATATGAAATTCTTGCATAGTAATGCATGTGGGCAGCCTGTGACAGCAATTATTATAAACATATTGATGTAGTGTTGTGTTTTAACTGCTCTGCCTTTTAATGAGGAGCCTGTAGTCCTAATAGTAAATTAAAATACAATTACTATCACCAGAAGGACCAGGAAAGAAACATTCTCAGCAGCCAGCCCTTCAGTATGACCACTGTCACCTCCAGCCCCCACAGGAGCTGATGCTGAAGCTTCATTCCTGTGTGACTAAAAGAGGAAACTCCACTGTGCTGAGCTCTGTCCCTCAGCTGCGCTGCTGTGCCTCACTCTTTCTCATTTCATCTGTGAAGAATTTACAGTGGCAAGAAATAATTAAAATACAACTTCATTGGATATTAATCTTGGTAATGCTCTTGAAGAGGGAGGTCATTGCTCGCTTTCAGATTATGGAAAGTTACAATTTTTTTAGGATTTTTTGATTTCGGAAGAACTGAGCTGATTTTCTATGTTCTGTAGGGGGGAACTTACTTTTGGGTGCAAAGTAACTTCTTAAAAAGAAGTCCTGCTCCACTACCAGCATTTCCCACCTGATGTCACTCTGACAATAGATTCAAGCACACCAGAGGTCACCAGCACTCTTTATAAAATCTAGTGATGCTCTTGAACAGAGACAGCATATCCCAGAGTTGCAGGAGGGAGATGCACTGGCACACCCAGCAGAGCTGAAGGCTGAGCCCCACTGGGAGGGGGCAGAACAGGTGTGGGCAGGGGGCTGGTGCAAGGACAAATGCCAGCATGAAAGGCCAGAACTGCAATGGACTGAAAATAAACAGGAGAGAAAGCAGTAAGTCTGAGAGTTTTATTTGCTATCAAATACATCCCACACACCCACCTACACACAATCCCCATCCCACCGCTCCAAATTGGGATCCCACTTCTCCCAGTCTCGTCCCAACCCCATCTCAGCCATCTCAGTGGCTGTGGAATCTAGTTAGTTTGGTATGGCACTGAGTTTTCTTGAGGTGGGATTGAGCCTTTTTGGGGAAAGACTGAGCTGTTTTCACTGGGATTTGAGTGGTTTTGAGGTGACAGATATCTCGATATTGGCTTCTGGATTGCAAAGAGATCGAGAAGAGAAAGAAATTAAGGACAAACCAAAAGGCTAAGCAACCAGGTGTGTTCCCAACACGGACCACAGGGCATGTGAGTGACCAGGGCTGTGCCCAAAGTACCTCCTCCAGTGGGGCATGGAGCTGGAGCAGCGCACACAGCTCTTCCAGGGCACTCGCAGGGCTTCCCTTACTGGTGCCTCCGTTGGTGTTTGCTCAAGTTGGAGCTGCTGGAGAAGCTCTTCCCACACTGGGGACACTCGTAGGGCCTCTCCCCAGTGTGGATGCGCCGGTGGGTGATGAGTTGGGAGTTCTGCCTGAATCCCTTCCCACACTCAGGGCATTGGAAGGGCCTCTCCTCTGTGTGAACCCAATAGTGTCGGAGGAGTTTGGAGCTGCTCGTAAAGCCCTTCCCACACTCAGAACACTCATAGGGCTTCTCCCCAGTGTGGCTCCTCTGGTGCCTGATCAGGGTGCAATGGTGGCTGAAGCTCTTGCCGCACTCCCCACAGTCATAGGGCCTCTCAGCATCGTGGGTCTTCTGGTGCTTTATCAAGTCAGAGCTCCAGCTGAAGCTCTTCCCACACTCAACACACTGGAAGGGCCTCTCCCCGGTGTGGGTGACCTGGTGGCTGATCAGGTGGGAGTTCAGTCTGAAGCTCTTCCCACATTCCCCACACTCGTAGGGCCTCTCTCCAGTGTGGATGCGCCGGTGTTGGATGAGGTTGGAGTTCTGCCTGAATCCCTTCCCACAGTCGGGGCAGAGGAAGGGCTTCTCGTCTGTGTGAATCCGCTGGTGCAAGACGAGACTGGAGGTGGTTGGAAACCTCTTCCCACACTGCCCACACTCATGTGGCCGTTCCCCAGTGTGGGTCAGCTGGTGCTGGATCAGGCTGGAGCGCTGGGTGAAGCTCTTCCCACACTGCCCACACTCGTAGGGCTTCTCCCCAGTGTGGGTCCTCTGGTGCTGGATCAGGCTCTCTCTTTGTCCGAAGCGCTTCCCACATTCCCCACACTCATAGGGCTTCTCCCCAGTGTGGGTCACCTGGTGCCTGATCAGATGGGTGCTCAACCTGAAAGTCTTCCCACACTCCCCACACTCATAGGGCTTCTCCCCAGTGTGGATCATCTGATGCTTGATCAGGTCGGAGCTCCACCTGAAGCTCCTCCCACACTCCCCACACTCATAGGGCTTCTCCCCCGTGTGGACCAACTGATGCTGGATCAGGTGGCAGTTCCGGCTGAAGCTCTTTCCACACTTTCCACACATGTAGGGCCGTTCTCCAGTGTGGGTCCTCTGGTGCTTGATCAGGTCGGAGTTCCACCTGAAGCTCTTCCCACACTCCACGCACGTGTGGGGCTTCTCCCTATCATGGAGCTGCTCATGGAGCACCAGCTCCGAGCTCTGGCTCGATCTTTGGCTGCCTTCCCGGCCCAGGCTGGCTCTTTCCCCCTCAGATCCCCGCGATCTGCCTTTGCAGCCCCTCCTCGTGTGGGATCCCCGGGGCTTTTCCTCCCCGTTGGCTTCCTGCGCCGTGGAGCCGCTGGAAACGGCCTCTTCCACCAGGTCCTGCCGCGGGCATTTGTCCTCCCTGCTCTCCATGCTCAGCTCCTGCTTTGGGGGAGGAAAGACAAGGACAGGATGGGATTTGCCTCCGTGCCACAGGCAAGGAGATCCCCTCAGGGCGTCCCCGCAGGACAGCACCGGCACCCCCCGATGTCCCCCCAAGGGGCCTTTTCCGCTCAGCCTTGGACTTCTTCATTCTTCCATCGCTCCCCCTCCCCACTCACCTGCGCGATGGGGGGAGCGATGGCGATGATCCCACAGGTGGGGACTTCGACCGCGCCGCCGCTGGAGCTCAGCCTCGATCCGCCTTTGTCCCTCCTTTTCCTCTTCCTCCCGCTCCTCCTCTTCCATCGCCCTTTCCGCTCCTCTGTGTTATCTCCACCTCCTTCTCCTCTTCCATCCCTCCCCTTTCATCCCTTCTCCTCCTCCCTAACCCCACCTCTTTCTCCTCCCATCGCTGCTCTCTCTCCGCCTTCATCCCTCCTCTTCCTTCTCCCCCTGCTCTTCCCCCCTAACCGGCTGGAACGGCGAGGGGAAAGGCGGCAGGGAAAGGGCGGAACCGTGAGGGGACACTCTGGGAGGCGGCACTCTGCAAACAGAACTGCAACGGACTGAACATGAACGGGAAAGAAATCACTAAGTCTGAGAGTTTTATTTGCTATCAAATACATCTCACACACCCAGCCCCACACAATCCCCATCCCACGGGTCGAAATTGGGATCCCACTTCTCCCAATCTCCTCCCAACCCCATCTCACTCCATTGGCTGTGGAATCGAGTGAGTTTGTCACAAGCCAGAGTTTTTTTGAGTGGGGAAAAAGCCACTTTGATGTGGAGCTGAACTCTTTTCCTTTAAGACTGAGCTGTTTTCACTGGTGTTTGAGTGGTTTTGAGGTGACAGATCCATCCATCTAGGCTTTTGGAGTGCAGAGAGAGGAGAAAATAAAAAAATTAGGGCCAAACCAAAAGGAGAAGCAGCCAGGTGTGTTTCCAACATGGATCACAAGGTATGTGGTTCCTCCAGTGGGGGATGGAGCTGGAGCAGCGCACGAAGCTCTTCCCGCACTCGGGGCACTCGCAGGTCTTCCCTTACCGGTGGCTGCATTGGTGTCGGGTCAAGTGAGAGCTCTGTGAGAAGCTCTTCCCACATTCCCCACACTCGTAGGGCCTCTCTCCGGTGTGGATTCGCTGGTGGACAACGAGTTGGGAGTTGTACTTGAATCCCTTCCCACAGTCGGGGCAGAAGAAGGGCTTCTCCTCTGTGTGACTCAGATTGTGCAGGACGAGATGAGAGTTGAACCGAAAGCTATTCCCACACTCGAAACACTTGAAAGGCCTCTCCTTAGTGTGGATCTTTCGGTGTCTGATCAAGGTGTCATGGTCCCTGAAGCTCTTCCCACACTCCCCACACTCATAGGGCCGTTCCCCAGTGTG
This sequence comes from Melospiza georgiana, assembly GCF_028018845.1. NCBI lineage: Eukaryota > Metazoa > Chordata > Aves > Passeriformes > Passerellidae > Melospiza > Melospiza georgiana. The sequence continues at coordinate 14,401,324 of NC_080431.1, forward strand.
GATTCTCTGGTGCTTGATCAGGTCAGAGCTTGACCTGAAGCTCTTCCCACACTCCCCACATTTGTAGGGCCGTTCCCCAGTGTGGATCCTCTGGTGCTTGATCAGGTCAGAGCTCTGGCTGAAGCTCTTCCCACACTCCCCACAGTCATAGGGCTGTTCCCCAGTGTGGGTCCTCTGGTGCTTTACCAGGCTGGAGTTGCAGCTGAATCTCTTCCTACATTCCCCACACTCATAGGGCCTTTCCCCAGTGTGGGTCCTCTGGTGGCTGGTCAGGTGGGAGCTGCAGCTGAAGCTCTTCCCACATTCCCCACACTCGTGGGGCCTCTCACCAGTGTGGATCATCTGGTGCTTGACTAGGTCGGAGCTCCACCTGAAGCTCTTCCCACACTCCCCACACTGGTAGGGCTTCTCCCCCGTGTGGATCACCTGGTGCCGCATCAGGTTGGACTTGCGGCTGAAGCTCTGTCCACACTCTCCACACTTGTAGGGTCTCTCACCAGTGTGGGTCATCCGATGGCTGATCAGGTGGGTGCTCGTCCTGAAAGTCTTCCCACACTCCCCACACTCATGGGGCCGTTCCCCAGTGTGGATTTTCCGGTGCTTGATCAGGCTGGAACTGAAGCTGAAGCTCTTCCCACACTCCCCACACTCGTAGGGCCGTTCTTCAGTGTGGATCATCTTATGCTCGATGAGCTTGGAGTTCCACCTGAAGCTCTTCCCACACTCCACGCACGTGTGGGGCTTCTCCCTATCATGGAGCTGCTCATGGAGCACCAGCTCCGAGCTCTGGCTCGATCTTTGGCTGCCTTCCCGGCCCAGGCTGGCTCTTTCCCCCTCAGATCCCCGCGATCTGCCTTTGCAGCCCCTCCTCGTGTGGGATCCCCGGGGCTTTTCCTCCCCGTTGGCTTCCTGCGCCGTGGAGCCGCTGGAAACGGCCTCTTCCACCAGGTCCTGCCGCGGGCATTTGTCCTCCCTGCTCTCCATGCTCAGCTCCTGCTCTGGGGGAGGAAGGGCAAGGATAAAATGGGATTTGCCTCCGTGCCACAGGCAAGGGCAAGGAGATCCCCTCAGGGCGTCCCCGGGGACGCGCTCCCCCCTCTTCGCTCTCCCCATTTCGGGATGCCGGGGCTTTTTGGGCTGCCGGGCTCCCTTCTCCCCTCATTCTCTGCTTTGGGCTGCAGGGGCTCCAAGGAGTCCCCCCTGCCCAGGTTCTCGAGGTCCCGCCAATGGCAGCGCTCCCCGGCACCCCCCGATGTCCCCCCAAGGGGCCTTTTCCGCTCAACTTTGGACTTCTTCATTCTCCAAACATCCCCCTCCCCAAAAAAACCCCAACCCAGAGCCCCTCGGGGATATCTGGGCCGAGCTCCCTCCCCGCTCACCTGCGCGACCTGGGGGCGATGATCCCACAGGCAGGGCTCGAAAGCGTGGATCCCTCAAGTCAGACTTGATCCGCCTTTGTCCCTCCTTTTCCTCTTCCTCCCGCTCCTCCTCTTCCATCCCCCCTCGTCCTCCTCCTCCTACCCAACCACACCTCCTCCTCTTCCATCCCTTCCTTTCCCTCCCTCCTCCTCTCTTTCCCCACCTCCTTCTCTTCCCTCCCTCCTCCTCTTCAATCTCTCCCCAAGGAAAGGGATGGAACCCCGAAAACCCCCAGGACTTCCCCAAACCCCGAAGGACTCCCCCAAATTCCCCCCAGGACATCCCAACCTCCCCACAGGATGCCCCCAAAGCCCCCCAGGACTCCCCCAAATTCCCTCCAGGACATCCCAGCTCCCCCGCAGGATGCTCCTAACTCCCCCAGGACTGCCCAAATTCCCCCAAGACATCTCAAAACCCACCCAGGATGTCCCCAAGCGCCCCCAGGACATCCCAACTCCTCCCCAGGAAGCCCCAAACCCCTCCTGGTCTGCTCAAAACCTCCCCCAGGACTCCTCAAAATCCCCCAGGCCAGTTTTGGGGTACAGCGAGTGCTTTATTACATTTCTACAATGGCGGCACTGGGCCCCCCCCCGGTTTTCTATGGCTTGTGCTGGGGGAAAGGGGGGGGAGCAGGACCTCAAAATTTGGGTTTTGGGGGAGCCAGGACCCCAAACTCAGATTCTGGGGGACCAGGACCCCAAAATTAAGGTTTTGGGGGTGGCCAGGACTACAAAACCAAGGTTCAGAGGGTGCTGGGACCCCCAGATTAGAGTTTGGGGAGGCCTGGACCCCAAAATCGGGGCTTGGGACCCCACACCCAGGGCTCATGGTTTTGGGGGGTTCATTTCCATCGGGGTCACACCGGGGGAGGAGGTGGTGAGGAGGCCCTGCTGCCACCAGACCAGCTCGGTGTGCTCCTGAGCGCTGGTGCCAGTGCCCGCAGCCAGCCCTGCATGTCCTCCTGGAGGGCAGAAATGGGGTTAGAGACCCCGAAAATGGGGTTAGGGACACCAAAAATGGTGTTAGGGACACCGAAAATGAGGTCAGGAACAATGAAAATGGGGTCAGGGACAGTGAAAACGAGGTTAGCAACACCAAAAATGGGGTTAGGGACACAAAAAATGGTGTTAGGAACACCAAAAATGGGGTCAGGGACAATGAAAATGGGGTTGGAGAAATCAAAAATGGTGTTAGGGACAACAAAAGTGGGGTTAGGGACAACAAAATGGGGTTAGGGACACCAAAAATGGGGTTAAGGAAGGTTATTGGAAGCTGCTAAATGCACCCAAGTATGACCTTCAAATGGAAAGTTTCAATGCTCTACAGAGAGCCAATGATGTGAATTGAAATGGTGCTATACTGAACTTAGAACAGAGGTGAGGTGCTGTGCTCCTGTGCTAATGCAAAACTACCTTTGTGAAGTATCTGTTAAGCTGAACATCAAAACCAAAATAGAAATGTTTACCTGTGGTGGTTTCTTTATGCAGGAATACACTGAAGAGATTGAGCATCTGAAGTGAGACCTTGCTGCTGCTCGAGAGAAAAGTGGAGTCTATCTTTCTGTTGAAACCTTTGAGTATGTCTGTAAAATTTCTATAAAATAATTAACAACAAATCTCATATATTGATACCTATACTTATACAGAAATACTTTCAGATATATTGTTAATCCAGGAAGTTCAAGATAGTTAGGAAAACTTAACTGTTTGCTCAACTTGTTCTTTCAAAATTAATGATTGTACAGATAAAATCGAATAGGTTTGCACTGAGAAATTTTTGTATGTCTGGAACTTACCATAAGCATTAGCCAGCATGCAGATTCACACATGCAGCCTTTTTTTTTTCTTTCAGTGGAAGCTAATACAGGAAAGTAAACTTGATATACTTCACTTTTAATAGGGCTGGTTTGCACAGAAAGTTTACAATGGAAAATGCCTTAAATCTTCTCTGCCTTAAGTGAAATTCCCTTGCTATTCATATAGAATCTTCCAAAATTACTGGAAATGTAGTGTAAATCTTAAAACTACCTCTTACTTGACTAATTGGTTCATTTATTTTAATCCTTGCTTGAGAGCCTTAGTGGAAAGCTGACAGTCCAGGAAGAACAAATTACAGAGTATAGTCACAAAAATCAGTGTCATGGAGGAAGAAGTGAAAAGGGTAAGTGATGTTTTTCAACTGTGGCTTCAATCTGCCAAAAAATGGAAGAAATTCATTCCTCCTGTCAAAAGGAGGAAAAAAGTTTGAAGAAAGAACAGTCAGAAGATTGTTTTTGTTGTTGGTGGTTTTAAAGTTCCCCAATTAATCAAGAATGGAAGCTTCCTAATCCTTGAAGTCAGGAATTTGAAATAATGTATGTGAAACTGCATGTTGCAGTACTTATTTTTAAAGCTGTTTTCATGTCTACTACTATATTTTTTTGCTGATTTTTCAGCACAGAATCTGCTTGTAAAATGATATCATCTCAGCTGACAGGTATCTATCTGCTTAGGAATGAAGAATGAGAGAGGTGATGAGCTTCCTTTTAACAAATGACACAAAAATTGGAGCTCCTTGTTGAAGAGAAATGTAGGTATTAATTTGCTGGTACATGTAACTCCTCTATTACTGGCTCTTCTCCGTCTATCTGGTTTTGTTTGTTCAGTGGGATTCTTTTCCTTGTGCTGTAATGGTGTTTGCTCTTATCTTTTGAGAGGAGAAGCAAGCAATTATTACAGTGAGAATGCTGTTGGCTTGATATTTGCAGTTGTTACAAACACTATACAAACCTGTAGTTTAGGTTTAAGACCAGTAAAAATGAACAGTGTAAAACAGATTTGCAGATCAAGGAGAAAGAACTGGAAGAAACACAGAAAGATCTGCAGGAAACCAAGGTTCAGCTGGCTGAAGAAGAATATGTGGTTTCAGTTTTGGAAAATACTGAAGCTTCATGGCACAGCTAGCCAGGTTGTCACAGTTCTTGTACCTAATGTAAAGCATTCCTATTTTTGGGAATTTGATGGGCTATTGTTGCTAAAGCACGATGTGAGTGGGACTGGAGGGACGGGAACCGGGGAGGGGGCGGAGCCCCGGGATGTGACCGAGCCCCGAGCACGCCCCTTCCCCGCCCGCGCCGTCACAGGGGAGCGGACCCGCCTGCGCACGCGCGATCTGGGGCACGCCTCCTGCCTCCCCTGGACTGACGTCACTGTCCCCGTCCCGTTCCGCCTCCGGTGTTCCCCTCCCGGTTTGATCCGTTCCCGAATCCCCTCCTCTTCCCCCGGCACTGTATCCGCATCCCCACCGGCGCGCGCAATTCCCGCTGGGCTTCTGCCCGCGCTGCGATTCGGGCAGATCTCCGTGTCCCGGGTACGGCGTCATCACCGCGCGCCTGCCTACGGGTGCCGGCTGGGACTGTGCAGCTGCCCCGCCGGGCTCGTCCCCCGCGTCTGACGCTGTGGGCACGGCCTGGGAGCCCCCCCGGGTGTCTGGCGAGTTCCGCGCCGTGCCCGCGCTCTTGGCACCGCGCCGCCTGAAATCGCCGCCGCTGCCACCGGCACCGCGCCCGCGCAAACCGCGTCAGCTCCCGGGTCTCCCACCGGGTCCTTCCCCCCCCCCCCCCCCCGCCGCTGCCCCCGCCGCCGCCTGAGGCCGCCGCCCGCGGGACCGCGCCCGCCGCCAGAGAGCTTTGCCCCCTCTGGTCCCACTTCGGCCCCCCGGCCCGACTCTGCTGTTTTCCCTACCCTACGTCCCTTTGGCTCCTGCGAATCGGGAGGACGCGCCCCGATAATGGCGCAGTCCCGATTCCTTGATTTCGCTTGGGGAAGTTTCAACCCTGAGCTCTCCCGGGAGTGAGGGGGTGTCTGAGTCGGAGCCCGATAACCCTGAAGTATCTGGGGATTCTGGGCATTTTGGAGGGTCCCGTGGGCTTTCGGGGTAATGAGGGAATCGGATGTGATGAAGTTCCTTCCTGCTCCCCTTCTATGGGAGCTGTTTCTGTTTCCCTGGGACAATTGGAACAAGAGCCAACCTCCGTTTCAGTCTTTGCTCCCCTCCCTCTGCCCCTGTGGGCGTTTTAACAAGCTGCTGTTTGGCAACCCTCCTAGATTTTGCTGAGGGTACCTCCAGTATCACCCGTGCAGGTGGTAAAAGTTTCGTGGCCGTTTCATCCTTTCTAGTAGCTGAATGATAAAGATGCCTGTTAATTTATTGCCAGAATCCCACTTCAAACAACAGACTTGTCTCCGAGTCCGGATAATTACAGCGTGCCCATAACAAAAGATCTCTAAGTTCTTTCTTTGAAATTGCAATGGGATGTGCCTCTGCCACGCCCTGTAAGGCGGACAAAATCCTTAACTGTTCTTGGGAATGTGTGCCCCCCATGTTCTTAATTTTGACTTTCTTACCAAATCTGAGTCGTCAGGGCAGTCCAGAGATTCCTGGTCACCGGCCAGCAGTTCACAGGAGAGAGGATCCAGGGCGCCTTCTGGCTCCCTCCGGGCTGTTCTGCTGCGAGTCTCTTCGGCAGCAGCTCTCTGGATGGCCTTGAGAGTGGCTGCTGCTTCTTTGGGCTGTTCTGGCTGCTTCCCAAGGGGTTTATCAATGTCCTCCTGGGAGCAATCCCAGCCTGGGAGCTGCCTGCCTGGAGCCCACCCAGGTCAGCTGTCTGTTCTCTGCCCCGAGATCTGTGGGATGGTTCTGCAGCAGCCCGCACTCTGAAGAATGAGTCTGGACTCTTTGCTTTTTCGGTCTTCAGGTTGTTTATTATTTCTTATCTACAAAATTTTCTTTTTGCCCAGCCAAGGTCTGCACAGCAAGGCAGCCACAGGCACTCTGACCACCCCCGAGGCAGTGTCGTCCTTTTATACTACAAACTTCGTATATCATATTTACTTTTAATTCCCAATACCTATCACCTATGTTAGACAGTGCACTTCTACTCTAAGCCAATCCCCAAGTGCCAACATCACAGCAGAAAATGGAGAACAAGAAGAAGAAAGAAGGACTGGACACGCCCTGATTCCTCCATCTTGTCCCCATAACCCCTATACCAAAAATCCTAAAATCTATATTTTCACCCTGTGAATACTTTATTAATACACCATTCAAACCTGTGTGTCTTTCACATCCCCATGCCAGGCTGGCAATTCATTGGAAGGCTCAAATCAAATCCCCAGGTGTTCGGGCAGAATGCCAGGGTCTCCGAGCCCCCCGACGGGGTTCTCAGCAACTCTGGACATCCAGAGGGATCTGCTGAGTTCCCACAAAATCCCAGCACAAAAGAAGTCTTAAAAGGGGTAAAGAGAACACATCTGCAGCTCCAGTGGAGAAAAAATGGAGCTTCTTCAGAAATCTAAGCATCCTTTAAGATTGCTGAACTAAGATATATCCTCTGCAGATCCCTCTTTCTAGATATTTCTATCTTACTGAGCCACAACTTTTTTTAGTATTCTCAGTGTTTCTATGTAGTGTTATAATGATGCAAAGTTGAATAAAAAGATATACCTGATCAATCTCATGCCTTGGTTCCATTTTTATATGTTGCAGCTTGCAAAGTTTTGAGAAAAAAAAAATGGCAGATTATGGCGCTGTTATTTTATATATATATATATATATATATATGTGTATATATATATATATATATATATATATATAGTAAGAAATTATCTGTTTCTCAGTAGATCTAAAATTCCAGAAAGGGATGTGGAAATATGCTTTGTCAGCATTATGAGTTAGCATTTTATGTATTAATTAGCTGTAAATAAGTGTTCTGGTTTTACACCTTCTTTTTATTCCAGTTCCTCTGTTTGTACTGTAATACTTCAGCTAAATTAATACGTGGAAAACAAATGTGCAAGCACCTTGCTCAGAGTAAAACTTACCTAATTTTCTTATGGTGCCAGGTCTAATTTAGCTAAAACATCAGCTATGTCATCAGTCTTGTGCTGTCAGAAGAGGAAGGTTCTCTCCCTTGTTTCACAAAAGACAATAGTTTTATTTCAGTGCCTCTTCATTCTGTGAAGTCTTACTGCTGGGTCTTGGGCTTTTTGTTTGTTTGAACCCCACTGTTCTTCCTCTTAACTTGCAGATGCAAATTCTGGCACCCAAAACTTAATGGGCTTAATTCTCCAATCTCTAGGTTCCGTTTTCTTGCACTCTATGCCTGTGAACACTGACTAGGTATTAGCATAATCTTCCACAGTGGTTCAATAAATCCTTGATTAACTAAAAGTCAACCCCAAAAGTTGATCCCGTAGCTGTATTGAGCAGCGTAAGCCAAGTGGGAGAGGTTTGCACAAGCCTTTCACCCTACTACATTTTCCCTGTGAGTTGACAGGATTAGTATGAGCAAACAAACTGGAATAGCCTGTGACAGCAGGCTTGCATCCACAAAATCATGCCATATTTTGTGTTCCCTGTCTTCATCCTCTTTGAAACTCTCTGCCTTGACTGTTTGGTTCCTGCTGCATGGGGACAGCCTGCTTTCCTCAGCGGCTGCTTCACATTTTCTCTTTTTCTAAAGTAGCCCTCAGTCGTGCTGTCCTTTGTTTGCAATGCTGGCAGTGATCTGCTGCTCATTGTTCCGTCGGCCCAGGTATCTGGCGGCCACACCAAAGCTGAATAGGATGAAAAATCCGGGTGCAGAGCGTGTCCTGGCCTCCCTGTCCGTGCCTCCTCTCCCACTAGATGGCCCCAGCACTAAGGGTTGCTCTGAGCTCAGGTGCTGGCTGCTAAGCAGGACTTGGAAACACAGCTTTTGCCAAGCTTTTCCTCAAGCATCTGGCAAAAAAAAAAAAAAAAAAAAAAAAAAAAAAAGTCTCAAAATCTAATATTGAATTGATGCTTCCATATGGAGAATTCTATACTCAAGCTTCAGTAGGGGCTTGCTTTATGAGGAGCTCCATTTGTGTAAAAGATGATCTAGTGCATGTCTGCATTACTGCAGGGCCACTAGACTGTCCTGGTGACCAAATTCTTGTCCTGGCCTGCTCTCTGTTCCCCACCACATGGGCAATGCCCAGAGCAGAAAGCAGCAATAATTTGCTTTGGTGTATTGTATGGTGGATGACAAGGAGAAAAGAAGGGCAAGAAAAACAAAGCAACACTTGTTTTTGGTGTGCATTCATTGTAATCACAGATTTTACCCAAAGGGAAGAAATGGCACCGTCCAGACTAACCTACTGGTATTTTGATTTTATTCTGTGTAAGGCATCCTTTACAAGAAGGGCACAAAGCCATTTCCACAGAACAGTTTTCAGGTCACGCCCACACTGACTCAAGCCAGCTGAGCACGAGGGAGAGTTGTAGTGACTGGGGCTCTGGTGGATGGCCACGTTCTAATTAATCTAATGAGTACTGTTTGCATTCTAGACTAATGGTTAAGTGAGACGGCTCTTGATTTAACAACAAACTTAGATGCAATGTGGAGAAGTGAAATAAGGAGAAATAAGTTTAAATGCATGTGAAATACAGGCACTGTCTGTGACTGATGCTGCTGTGTTTGGCCAGTTGATTCTGGGATAAGCAGTTTCCCTTACAGGGATACCTCAGGGGCAGGAGCAAGAAGGAGAGACATCTGACTTAGGGAAAAATTATTCTTCCTTTTCTTTCTGCTGTTTAATATTGTACTTGATGAGATATTTTGATGTGCAACCATCAAGGCAGATTCTCTCAGTCTGTTATGAAAAATTAATGATTTGCCTGTGAAAATCATCAGCTTCAATGGACTCCAAATCCACTGCAGGAGTTCTGAATGTCTCTAAGGTAATTCCTCCAGCTTTCTAGAGCCAATTCCACCCAAGTATTTTGGCTTCTACCTGTGAAAATGAAACCTTTCGAAGAGTTTGTTCCCCTGAGAGTCTAACAATCCATTTTTCACATGAAGACAGATTTCAGATCCATCCTTCTAAGCCCACTGTTAAACAACCATTAATAGTTAGCTAGATGGTTATTGTAAGCTTCTGTATTTGACTGTTAACTGCAACTGCATGTGTGTGTCTGCTCCATATAGAACAAACCTATCTAGGGATTGAGTTGATGCCAAAATGATCAAGTTTGCTAAAAAATGTAGAGTGAATGTGTAAGGTCTGGAAAACATTAACAAAAATAACTAAGTAACACTCCCTATTCATACTTATTTCCTACTGACATCAAATTTAGCTCTGTGTGCTTTGGACTCATTGGAACTGTTACCGTGAAAAATCTTGCTGCACAAGTCCTCTTTGAAACATATAATATTTGTGTTCCCATTGTGCTGTTGAAAAAAAAAAAAATGGTCATCACTGCAGTTTAGGCAGATTCTCCATTGTCTGGTGTCTTGTTATAGTCATTTATATCAGCACAGAGTTGGTGTACAGTAGCCACAGTCTGTGTTAGCAGCATTTTAGATTCAGTTTGCACTTCCATAAATGATTGTGCAAGATGTGAGAGGCAATGGAGCCCCTGGGAATGATAGATGGGTTTGGGTGTAATCTCTATGTGTGTAGCCAACACATAAAAATATAGAGAAGTTTTAACATGTTACTGTTGCCATCACCCCAAATCAATAGAATTAAACAAGCAGCTTTCAGTTGCACTTCTAGGCAGGATCCAGAATAGCTCATGTTGTTGGTGGCAGATCTACAGGAAATATGAGCCTACAAGGAACAATACATTGCTTTGTTTTTCATAGCATTGTTCACCACATTCTCATAATGGTCACATAAGAAAGTTTTCAGACCAAGGAAGGGTTAGAAAAGTGCATTTCAAAAAGTATTACAATTTATGTAGTTTAATAGGATGCCTCTTTGCAGTTCAGAGAAAAAGTTAAAATAAACTGCTCTCTTTTTTCCATAAAGCAGGTTGAGGGACAAGGCTGTTGAAAAGAAAAGAAACCCCACTTCCCCAGTATTTATTTGGTTTAGGTTTGTGAGAAACAAAGCCTACTAGTCTGTTAAAATTTAAAGAAAATTTAATAAGGGACAAGAGGGGACAAAGTCAATAAAGGAAAAAGAACAGTGCTGGGTGCTTAGCCACAGCCAGAGGCACTCCAGTGAACACCCTATATACCCTGGGCATTGCATCAGCCAACTACATATTCATAAAATGGTCACATATATTCAAACATTTTAACATGGTTCCTCCTCTGTCCTGCCTTTTTGGAGCATGTGCAGTGGCCTTAGTCAGGGTCATTTGTTATTTTTGATACATTCAACAGGTTTGGATTGCTTTCTTGGTTAAATGTTAACATTTCAACAACGCTTCACCAGCATTGGTATTACAATACAACATTCACATTAAAAGAACTCTAAACTTTAGCAAAACTTCTCTTCCAAAAGTCAGCACTGTAAAACACATAGTATTCACTCTAACAATTGTGAAAGCCAACACTGTAAGATATTCATCACAGGTTTGGTTTTTTTTTTCTTCTCAAGGGACTCTAAAAGTCAAATGAAGACTCCAGCGCTCAGCTGCAGCTCTCATCCCTGTGGCAGGAGCTGGAGGGATGCAGACCTTCCTTCATAAAACCTTCTTAGAGGAACAACATTTGAGGTAAATAGCATTTTGCCTTTTTCTTCCAAGCCCTCTCATCCTAATGAAATGGAAAAAAGATCCTGTGCTTGAAACACACCCAGAGCTACAGCCTGAAGTAGTGTTTAGACACAGTTAGATGGACGTGGTGTGGGACTCAAAATAACCATAATTACCACAACCTGTTTTGGACCAGCTGCAATGCCACAGCTATTTCAAGTGTCTGCTTGCTGCAGGTGCTGTTCAGCCCCTGCTGAGGTGTGTCTGCCCTGTTCCAGCTAGTTTTCTTCCTCTGTCTCTCTCTTTCATTTATTTATTAATTAGCAACATTTTAAAAGACCAATTGTCTTGGTTTTGGAGACAAGTTTCTGGAGAAAAGTCCCTGGAATGAGCATTGGCTCTGAAAAGAGCTTCAATAACTCCCTCTCTTTTCTTCTGCCAATGAGAGAAATTGATGCCAGTGGGTATCAAAGTGAAAAAATCCCAAATAAATTTATTAACCAAAAAAAAAGGGGGGGGGGGGCAAGGGGCATGTGCACAGAAAAGGATGCACAGAATGCACAGAAAAGGATTGAATAAATGCTAGATATGAACTCCCAGAACTTCTTACTCTCCACCCACCCACACATCCCCACATCAGAACAACAACAAAAAAACTTCAAAAAACCAAACAAAAAATGTTAAGGGAAGAAAATTACTTGGACTGACCATGTGGCCTGGAAAACAAAATGACGACTGGTCCTTTTTGTCTCCAGGAAGGGGAAGAGGAGTTCATGTAGCAGCCCAGAGCGAAGCAAATGGGAAATCTGTTGAATTTCTGGTGTGGGTCCCCTCCTCACAGCAGCCCAAGTTGGTGGATTTTAATGTTTTTCTCCTGTTGCTTCAGGTCCTCCTAGGTCTTGGGTTTGGGGCTGTCCTGCTGGCTCCCCGGGGAGGCCCAAAAGGAAAACAAGCCAAGCAAAAAAGAGTTCAAGGGAACAAAAAACCTGAAATCTGCTGGGAGGATTCCCAGTACAGCCTCCAGGCTAGGGGAAGGGTAGGGGGAAAGCTTCTTGCTTTAAGCAAGCAAAAAGCCCCTGGTCCGGAGAGATTGAACACAGCCAGGCTCCATCTTAAAGATACCCCAGCCATTTCTGGGCATAAAGCAGATGATTAGGGAATGAAGTACCATCATAAAATCACCCCAAGACACCAATCACCCTTTGACCTAGGTGGTATCCTATCTGAAACTGCTGTGGATGCTTTTCTTGAACAATCTTCCTTAGAGAAACGAGGTTACAAACACAGAACCATGGAACTGTCAGGGTTGGAAGGGACCTCTGGAGATCATCCAGTCCAACCTCCCTGCTCAGGCAGGGTCACATGGAGCAGGTGACAGAAATATGTCCAGGTGGGTTTGGAATGTTTCCAGAGAGGGAGAACACAGGACCTCCCTGAGCAGCCTCTTCCAGTGCTCTGCCACATTCATGGAAAGAAGTTCCTCCTCATGTTCTTGTGTTTTAGTTTATAACCATTACTCCTCATCCTGTCACAGAGTGCCACTGAAAAATCTGCCATGGTCTTCCTAAAAACCTACTTTGAGGTATTTTTATGTACTGGTGAGATCCCCTCTCATCTTCTCCAGACTAAACAAGCCCAGCTCCCATGTGCTCTCCTCACAACTGTTGCTGAAGACTATACATGGGAGGCACTAGTTAGGGAGACTTGCTTTCTAATTCAGTGTCCAATTTCAGCTTTAACTAAGAATCCTATTAAAGTCAGAATATTTAATTACTTAAATATAAATCTCAATACTTCTATTTGGAACCTTGAAAGATTTTGCTGTATAGTCAGCCAAATAAATTTCCCAGGACTGTAGAAAGCTGTGGGGAATATTCAGTGCTTGCTTCTTGTAGGAAGGAGGAGGAATAGATAATTGCTGGAAAGCAATGAGAGAGAAGAGCCATTGTAGCCTGACTTAATTGAGCCACTCATTTTCAAGTGATGGAAAGAGTGCAGAGAAATAGAAGCAGACAGTGTTGTTTGTAACCTGTTCTTATGTGTCATTAGGGTGTTTTCATGCACGCTGCCTGGAGGCACTTGAACAGCAGCTTGCCTGCTGCCCACAAAATCCATTAGTTTAACAATAAAAATGAGCCATCTGAGCACACAGTGAAGGCCCTCAAAAAGCGCAGACACAATGAAGATGGAGACTTTGGAGCTGTGCAAAGACCACAAGAGACCTAGAGGAAAATACAGCTGCTGTGAGGTGCTGTCTGCAAAGGCAACACAAACCCTTGTTTGCTTTTCCTAGATAACCATGTAGTCAGAGAAACCCAGCATCACCAAGGTTGGAAAGACACCCTCAGGATCATTTGTACAACTGTGAACTCAGCACCACCACAGTCACCCCTAAACCCTGTCCCCAAGTGTTGGTTCTCCAGTCTGATTTGGAGGCAGACACTGAATGCAGAGCATGGCACATTTTATGGTGGCTCCACCACCATGTGCCTGAAAATGCCTGAAGCTTCACCTTGCACCTGGGACTCATCACCCTGAGCAAGCCAACACAAGCCAGCCAAAGCCAGACCTCCAGCACACCCCAGGGGCAGAGCAGGCTTGGGATGGCTCATCCCTGCTGGCACCACTCTGGCTTGCCAGGAATCACCACCCTCACCAGCTCTGCTGATGAACCTGCAGTGCAAACACTCTCTAACCAAGTTCTGTTGGAATGGACAGCTAGAAAACTTCTCCCATGTAATAGATCAACTCAACAGACAGGGATATTTTTATTTATTTATTTCCCCACCCCTCCAAGAGTAATTTCCTCAGGGCTGGAGAATAGCATTTTGTTTCCAGCCCATGGCTGCATGCAGTGGCCCTGCCTGGTTTATTGCTGAGGAGGGTGATGCCAAATCAATTCCACACTTAGAAACAAGGCATTCAGCTACTGTCCTCAGTGAGCTTTTCTACTTTGTGTTCGTTCATACCTAATATAATCTTTCCACCATAAGGAGCTTGCATGGCTACAGATAGGCAGGATGCTGCCACTTTCAGCTGGGAACATCAGCTTCCAGCGTTGGAGCAGTTGTGAGACTGTTTCTCTTGAAACTTTGGGTACTTTGTTCACACCTTGTGCTTTCTGTGCATGGCCTGGTGTGCATTTATTGCCTTTCTTTCAGGAGAGAGTGTGTGGAGGGAATCATAAAACCTGATCACTTAATCAGTGCATAAAACAGCAATTTATTAACAGCTCATGCACAAGGAGCAAGAGCAGCACCAGCATCTCACTGGACACATAACTCCACACCAGGAGGCTTGATTGTCTGGCAATTGGTGTTCAAAGCAATTGCATTTTTCTATAACTGGGATTGCATGGGATTATGGTATTATAAATGAAATTTGCTCTAAAGGCCAGTGGTTCTCTGTATCTTATGGATTACTCCAGCTTCCTCTCAAAGGAATTTTGATAATCCCTCTTTAATGAGACTGGGCTAAATTGAATTACATCCTGCCTTCCCCCTGAAGTGGGATCATCTTCCATGACACTGGACATGTGCACAGAACAGTCTTATGTATTCCTTTCGAGGTGGTACATGTGACCTATATAACAAGACCTACACAAATAGACACAAGCTTAAACCTAAATAGTTGTAGAAGAATTATTTTCTTTTAAGCAGCTTGGGGCCTGAAAGCCTCTGCTTATCATCACACATTATTCTGGCCCAGCCAGTTCACTTTTATAACTGGAGAAGGTAAATCCTCTGAGGGTATTTTGTAAGTCTTTTGTAACACACTGGCACTCCAAGGCCTGCAAATAACACCAACCACTTCCAGTGTTCTGATCCCTTGAGATGAATTCCCTTGATACAGTAGAGATGGAAGAGCAAAGGGAATAAACGCTTGATAACAGGCAATGGAAAGCTCTGAAGTTTTTCCCACTACTGGTTCAGAGTAGTAGATGCCACCTCATCATCCTGAATCTCCACAGATGGCTTCTGAAACTCCCTGACCTGGCTGTTCCCTCACTGACTGAACATCCCTCCTGGCCAGTCTGACAGCATGGCCAGGTGAATTACCTGAACAGGTGAGGTTTTGTGTAAGACCATGGATGGGGAAGGACTAGTGAGCAATGGACTGGAAACTATTATCTTCTCCTAGTTGAAGTTGGGAGTGACTCAGCCATTTGCCTGAGCTGTGCAGCCCCATTGCAGCCAAGCCTCATCTTGCTTGCTGACACAAAAGCTGCCAGTGATGCTGAACAGGAGGCTGCCATGGCTTGCACACAAACTGAGTTACAAGAGGCTTTCCCTGAAAACATCATGCTGTCTTTATTCTGCTCCTAGTTCTTCCTTCAGTCCTGCTTTATCTAACCCACTCACTGTAGAGAAACAGTAATTCACTTTCTTTCTCACAAACACACCCCTCCAGTTTTATTCCAGAACCCATTTCCAAGTTTGAACAGAGAAGTCCCTATTTTGGACTGGGTATAAAAGCTCTCTTGAAGATCCCCAGGTTCACTCACCCACTGTGGTCTCATCTCTCTTGGCAGGAGAGATGAGTAACTCACTCACCCTGTGGTGCGTTACTGTGCTCTCCCTGTGCCACAGGAGTGCTCCTGGAGGGCCAGGAGCTGAAGGAAGCTCTCAGGCAATGGAGAGAACATGCTGGGCTGGGAGTTATGTATCCCAGCTCACCAATGACTTTGCCTTCTTCCTGCAGAAAAAAATTCCTGGTGCTGCTGTTCCACCCTCCTGGGTATTTGCTGTGAGGCAGCAGAACCAAGCTGGGTGCAGTCTGGGAGGCTCCTCCTCACCTTCTCCAGTATATAGCACATTGCAAGGCACAGATCTTTCCAGAAAGCCAGCAGAGGTGGGGGAAGAAGAGGGAAGAACTTGCTGGTAAATCACACCAGGGGATGGCCAGGAAAGTGGGAGCTGGGTTAGGCATCCATGCCGTGCTCCTCTGCATGAGCAAGGGTGGCTGGTTGGCACACAAACGCACTACCACAACAGGACTCCTCCAGGAATGTATTTATTTACATTAAAACACTGTTATACAAACTGAAAGTAAAAGAAAAGGAAAAAAAGGAAAAGACATCTCAGAGGGTAGCTGTGCCAAAGATGGCACTTCCCACTTCCTGCCCTGTCTCACTGCTGCCTTCCTTCTGCTCCAGTCCAATGCCGGTGCCGCAATCTCTGTAGGATCCCAGCTCTCTCTCAGGGTGAACACCCTTGAATTCTGTTTAAATGGCTTTCAGAACTCTTGTTTTCTGCCTCCAAAGAAAACTCTTGCCCACACATTCTTTTCTTAATTTATTTATGTAACACAGTGTAGAAAGCTATCAATTCATAAGCAATGGTTCTGTACAATCATCCTGCAGAGGACCCCTGTTAACTTTTGGCCAGCAGGCACTTCGTCCCCCAGAAGTGCTCACAATTAACAGGGACTCTTTTTAATAATTTTTTTAAGATCAAAAAGATACATGGAAAAGAAAATAAAGTTTACCTTTCAATGCCTAAAGTGTGCACATAAAACAGGCACAACAAAACAAATGTGTATTTTCATGATTTCTACATCACTAATACAGCAGGAGCAACAATCCGTACAATAAAATGCAGTTGCAGAGAAAAAGAATTTCAATAATTCGTCTGAAATACTTTTAAAAAATGTTGGTTTACTTTAAAATGCATAGTGATCAGAAAAAAATGCTCAGCAAAGAGAAGCAGCTAAACCCCACAGACACAGAAAGCATCCCCCATCAATTCTTAAAGCATGTTTCAACTAGGACCTAATTTTTGTCACAAATCACAAGAATAATATACAACTGGCTAAGGAGCTACATGATAAATAATTGGGAAAGAGAATCTATCCATGCACTAGTTAAATACAGCTAACCTCTTTACAGTACACAAAAAACATTCATTAATAATGTAGTGTAAAGACTGAAATGTAAAGAGAAAGAGAGAGAAAATACATTACCGATTTTATTAATTCAAGTTCAGGCATCTACTTGTGTTACAGCACAGCTGTCAAAAGGCGAGAATGAGTAAATAATAAAGCAGAGTGTTTTTCTTTCTTTCCACATTATAACTGAACACCAATGGGCAGTGAAGCAATTACTCTTCCATTCAACTCATGAGGCTGCTATGATGTCCTAGTTCTGCATCTGTTCAAAGAACTTGTATGTGGGATTTTCGTAGCCGTTCTGCTGCATCTTGGAAAGGTGGCGCTCCTCTGGTGTCACTGCAGCATCAACCTGCCAGGAGAGGGGACAGCCAGGGTCACAATCCTGCTCAATTCACAGCATACACTGTGTCTTTTAATTTTCTATTAAGTTGTAGTTTGTTTTTGTTGATTTTTTTTAATTTATACATACTAACAAAGAACTGTTATTCCTATCCTCATATCTTTGCCTGAGAGCCCCTTAATTTCAAAATTATAGTAATTCAGAGGGAGTAGGTTTACATTTTCCTTTCTGTCTTCCTTAATGGTATGTCTACATTCAATGTCTGATCTGGGGTTTGGCCTAACAAGGCTCCTGTTTTTTTCCATTTTTACTAAATTCACCCAAAGCAGAGTCTCTGGTGCCACAGCTGTTGGCAGCAGATATCCAGATATCTACCAGCTTGGTGGATTGATATTAAAATCTGCTTCAATTTTCTACAAAATGGTTTGAAAGCTGTCACATCAAAAGCTGAAGTTGAGATTCCTGTTTGCTGTTTTCTGCCTCTTGGTCTAAAATTCTGTGCTAATCACCCCACACTGTTGGTGATCTCCTGACCAAGTCTCTTTGGAAAGTTTCAAACCACACGGATAACCAGTGTGGACACAAGGATGCACAAGCATAGGCTTAAGACAAAGGTTTACACAAGTAATTCTTAAGACCCTTTGTAATCCCAGACAGTGGAATAAATCGTGTTTGTCTCCAGCAAGAACAAAGCAAGGTTCATTTGACTCAAGATTAAACCAACATAAACTATGGACTCGATCAAGACTTCAGTTTCAATCAAAAATGTAAAATACCAATTCTAAAAAGGCAAAAATAAACAAGTATCTCAAGTGCTTACTAACACAAGTACTGTCTGCAAACCAGACACACAGCAAATTAAATAGGAAGAAAAAGTTACATGAACTTCTTCCAGTTCTCATAATGAAGCCCTTCTAGTTACAGAGATCTTATCTTAAAGCCATTAAATAGAGAAAATATTTTAAATTACTATAAATTGACCACAAACCTCCTAGGCAGACTGAGACAAAGATTTTCATCTTGAAAGTCCTATATAAGAGTCTTACTATTTGTTTCTCAAAATGATGAGTTTCAGATTAGTCATAAATCCAAAGCAGTTTGTGGCAACAAAAAATCTTGTTTAGAGAAAAGAGAACAACAAAATCCTCAAGGGAAAATCCTTGCAGTGCACAGCACAAGCTATGGGAGGGCCAGTCTCAAACACTACAGCTAAATAAAAAAACTGGTGTATGATTTCCCAACATAAAACCAGATTTTTCCTCTTGTGCATTATCTTCTCATTGGCTGCTGTCAAATTTCTTATAAAATGAACTTTCACATTATCAAGTGATTGGTCTGGAATAGTTGCAGAAGAAAGTTTTGTGGTTTGACACCCACTTTAACATGGTTTACATTGTGCTTGCATTTACTAAATAAAGCAAATTGATTCCACACTGCTGGATGTAACAATGCCAACATAGCCAAAACCACAGCTTCTTCCTTCATAAATGAATATTTATACAGCAGTGTGTTGCCTTTGCTGCACAGGTGACACCAGTTGTGCTTGGAAGTCTTTTCTTACCTCCACAACCCCATGATGAATAGATGTGTACTGCTTCTTCTTCAGCATCACCAAAGTAATGACAATCACTGTTGCTATGACAACACCTCCCACCATTAGTCCAATGACAGCACCTTTATTTGAGCCCACATCTTCAGCAAAGAACACCTACAAAAGAAATATAAAGGAAGACGGCTAATAAAAAGCTCACTGAACATTTGACTAACCTGCCAAGCTGCCACAGCAGTATAAAGGCTGTTGAGGCATCAGTAATTAAATGGCACTGCATGTCTTGGGAATTACTGCAACCTGGATTGCTGTGCCACAAAGCTGTGAAAGCTGGGGAGGAGCAATGTGGGACAGGTATGGCCTGTGGAGCAGCAGTGCTGTGCTAAAGGGGACTCAGCTCCATGTTCAGCTTCACACAGGTCTCAGACAGTAGCTCCCTTTTTCCTTGAGTAAGCAAGTCAAGCTGATTGCACAGTGATAGGCTTGAGTGGAGTAACCCAGGAGCAGACACATTTCTTTATTTTCAGAATGCTTATCATGAGTGTGGTCATACATTTACATCTGTGTGGCCCGTCTGGACTATGATGCATTTTTTCTATGAAAGAGTCATGAAGGACCTGTGAACTACAGTGAAACCTGCACACACCCAGCTGGGAGAGAATTCTCACACCAAAGGAGGTGAGCCAACAAAAGCTATCACTGACTTAAGTGACCACAAAGGAGTGCTTCAAGATATTGCAGGGTAAAAAGAATAAGCTGTATCTGCATGATGTACTTCTGTGAGACCTAGGAGGTTATAGCTGTGTGAAAACCAGAGAAAATTCACTTGAATTTTATGCACTGATAAGGCAAAACAGAGGATAGCAAGATGCTTTACTATGCATGTAAAAAATCTGGCTTTTATAAGCAGGAGCAGGTATGAAAAATGGGTGATTGCCTTCATTGCCTTGTTCCATATTCAAAGAATACACAGGATTACTTCACATCTGAGCATACATTACAATTCTTTTGTCTGCATGCCAATAGCAGGTAATTTATTATTATTATTTCTATTATTAATAATATTATTGTTGTTATTGTTTTAAAAATATTATTGTTTAATAATATTGTTACTATTATTTTAAACCAAAATGGGCAAAAAAAAATGCAGAATAAATTACATTCACAGAATTGTATGACTATCTCAAGCTGACAAGTATTTAACAAAAATGTAGAGGGAAGCAAGAAACCAGCTGAGAATTATACTGAGCTGTGTAACATTTGCACTCTTTAATAAACACAACCTTTGTCAGAAAGGTATTAAAGCATGCAGCATAAATATTTATGTTGTTCCTAGTCACAAGCAAGAAGCTTGTCATAGCAAAGTTAAAAATTTACTAGAAAGTACAATAGTGTTGGCATAAACCAGTGCAAAGCAGTAATTTCGTCCATGAATTTTACCTGCCTAGGACTGAAATTCTGTTCCTGTACTATTTCAGGAGCACTGAAATGCCCCAGCTAATATACATGGGCAAGAGAGGAAGGCCTTAAGCACTCCAAGCCATGAAAATCAACCTAATGTACAGTTCAAACATGAACCTCCATAAAGGAGAAAATAAATGCAATTTCAACCCAATTCAGAGGTGTGCATGTAAAATACAATGTGCAGCTGAATTCAAAGGAATATTCTTAGGAGACTGTTTCAGGAAATTCTACCATGGCATAG
This sequence comes from Melospiza georgiana, assembly GCF_028018845.1. NCBI lineage: Eukaryota > Metazoa > Chordata > Aves > Passeriformes > Passerellidae > Melospiza > Melospiza georgiana. Next base: position 14,421,715 of record NC_080431.1, read on the forward strand.
AATGGATGCACAGATCCAAGTGTTTTCTGCTCCCTGCTTTTGAATTAATGCCAAATGTAGAGGGGCACTGGACAGGACGTGTGTGTGGCAGGGAAGCAAGGCCTGGTCAGCATCAGTCCAGTGTTTGCTCAGCAGTACCAGAATCCCTGCTCAGTCTCAACTGAAAAGATAACCTAGAAGACAGCTCACTAATTTTTTAACAGTGGTTGTACCTATCAGTAAAAAGTATGGCAAAAACCACTGTGAAAAGCTGGAAAGGTCCCATTTTAAGCATGACAGAGATTACCATGTGCAGGCACTGCAATGCCCATCAGCCACCATGCTATGGGGAGTTCCCAGCACCTAATTCCTTGGGATGGTATCAAACCACTTCCACACTAAAGGGTACTGCTGAAAACTGTGACAACCAGTAACTACTGTGTCCAGCACATGTTCCTGCAAATCCCTTCCCTCTACACCCTGCACAGGTTTGCTCTGTTGGCATGTTTAACCCATCTGAGCTAAGCACATCAGACTTTCCCAAATTAGTGCTAATGCATTTCGGATTAACTCATCAAATTGGCAATTCTCAGTTCCTGGCATCAAAGAGATGGCAGAATATCCTTTCACAGAGTGACTGTCTAGTTCAAATGCAAATTTGAGTCCCATGTTAATTTTGGTTTTCAGCACTACTTAGCTTTAAAAATATATTAAGGAAAAGAAGCTTTTAAGTATAATATCAGGATATTAAAAGCTATGGAATTGAAACCTCATCACATAATATACCCTTACAAAGAAGAAACTGAACAGGTTTATATTCAACATTGCTGTCTGGGTTCTTCATTGCTTATTAAGCAACCAAAAAAAGCTTTTAGAAGATGCTTTTCTTACCTACAGTGTTTTGGTTGTCATTCTTATGCTCACGAGAAGCACAGTTCAAATGGGGAACAATATTTTGCTCCTACCTGCCTTTTCCCTGTTAGTAATAATTTCATATACCTTAAGGAACAAAACACACAGATACAAGCCAAACACAAACTAAAATTAAGGCCAGTGGGGAATGTTCTTTCATCCCAAGCAGCCATTCCTGCGAAAGGTTATGCTCCATGCTCACACCACTGCCATCTGTTTTGATGGGAAAGGACTATACTCCTGAAATGGTGTCATTCTATTTCTTGCTGCACCGTGCTGTGTGTCTCAAACTCTTTTTCTTTTTTTTAAACTCAGCATTTCCCATCCTCTGTATCCCTTGTATGATACAGAGAGACCATGAGACAGATGGGCTGTGGGACAAGTATTCTCCATATAAGCACATCCAGTGACATGGCAGTGTGTCACTGTCATATCTTCTGGAAAAATCCCTTCACCAGGATTTCTTCTCCCAGGAAGCTGAGAAGCCTCAGAGAAAAATGAAAGCAATGATTATCTGATTGCTTCTCCTGTGTTTTGCTGCTTTGTAATGTGGTTGGAGATTGTTTATCCAACAGGTGCTTGTTTGATTGGTTTCATGTGAATTGTTTTCACTTAATGACCAATCACCATCAGGTTGTGCTGGACTCTAAGGAGTGAGTCACGAGTTTTTAGTTAGTATCTTGTTAAGCCTTCTGTCTGTATCCTTTCTCTATTTAGTATAGCTTTAGTATAGTATTCTTTAATATAATACAGTAACATAAAATAATAAATTAGCCTTCTAAGAACATGGAGTCAGATTCATCAATTCCTCCTTTGTCCTGCGGACCCCAAAAATACCACAGCAGTGCAAGGACAGGAACTGTGGGACTTTCCTCTCACGTGAGGCTCAATGACTTTCCATCCTCTCTGCTGACATTGTTCCAGGTTTACTCTCATTGGAGAGAGAACCAGAAAAATCATAATCTTTTCATGTGCTAACTTTTTGTTGTCCACATCAGTTGAGCAAAACATGGCCATAAGTGACTCAGTAGCTCAGGATTGAATCAGCATCTCAAAATGCAGGCATGGAAAGCACTGCCTGGTCACTCACCAGCTTTTGATGATGAACTTCGTATCCTGAGTCATGCCGGAACTCCGCATCCATCTTCACCTCAGAGATCTCTTCTGTCTTAACATTGGTCAACCCAGAACCTGCATTGCACCACAAAGACAATTCATTACATTCAGGATTCAGATTCAGGAAGATTCTGCTTAACCCCATTGCTGGAGAGCAGAAGGCAGCAGTGCCATTCACACGGAGGAGGTGTGATGCAATGTGAAAAGGAACAGGGAGGAAAGTGAGGTACATCTGGTGTTTCAGTCCCACTGAGGTGACACACAATGAGCTAGTGAAGTTTCTCCTCTGTTAAAGGATCCTTAGTCCTCAGCAGCTATATTAGTACAGGCATTAAAGGCTTCCAGCATGAAACATTGCAGGAACAAAGCTGTGAGGGAGCAACAGAGGCCTCCTGAATTGGCTCACAGGCTGCATACAGATCTGCTCTGAGAGCCTCTTTAGCAATGTCAAGAAAATTTGTTGTTTGGGCCAAAATCCTCCTCCTCCCTCAGCTCAGGCTGCTGTGAGGAAAAAACAAAATACTCATGGTGTGAATAACAGAATGCCAGATATCTTATTTTCTTACTTCCTGTGAGTCTGTACCTTTTCCACAAACATGCACAAGTTACTAAAATGTTTGTGGAGTTTCCAGATTTTTCAGATTCCATACTGCTCAGAATTAATGACTGTTCTTTGTCTTTTCTCTGAAAGATGATAACTGTCTCTCTGTTAAAAACATACAGAAAATCAAGTGACTACACCTTGCAACATTTATTATCATACAGAGTTTACAGTCCTGTTCTCTTAGGGGTGTGAAGGGGAGGTGCTGCACTCGTCTAGCTGGAAAGAAGGGCAAAATTTCCTCCTGGAAAATAGCCTTAGGAGAATGAGAGGTGAATCCTGTATATGTCTATGATTCCTGAAGAGCTGGCTCTGGCTTAGAGAGACTGTATGGATATTCATGGAGCTGATTGTTTTCCTTCTCAGTACCAATGTACCCGACATTTGTATTTCCTGGAGATAAAACACTGCAGAAGAATGGTGTTTATGAGATGTAATTTCCTCCCTCTTCTGAATATAGTAAGAACAAACCAGTTCCTATTCCTTGTTTATTTCAGCATTTTCTCACTCCCAATTCCTCTCTCCAAGGCTAAATTCTTAGAATCTTGCACTGAACTTCAGTTTTGATTAAGAGGAAGAACCTCTTAAAATTCTCTGACTGCTGACTGCTCCTGTGCTCCATTGTCTTGCTGGACTCTCAGCAATAATTCCTTAAGAACTCCATGTGCCAGTGAGCTCCACAGCCTAAAATAGCACTCAATCCAATAATTTTTTTTTATTGCCTTCAAATGTGCAATTTCTTTTTTCATTAAGTGGCGGTTTATTTTTGAATTATGAACCAGCAAGAATAGATCTTCCTTCTCTGGACTGTACAGATAACCCACTCTAAATTTCTGATCTTTATTTTCATAGGAAAACATGCAAAGGAGAGAACAAGAATCATCCTCATGCTATAAAGAATTTATGGTTATTTTTTTGAAGAGTCTGACTGCCCCATAAATTCTACCTTACTTTTTTTTTTTTTAAGGAATCAAGCACTTCAACACCTCAAATCTATTAAGTTCCTGACTTTTGATGCTACATAACAGTACTGACACAAATATAATATGACTTTTATGGGAGACCATTTTAAAATGCAAGAACTGTAATGTACCTAAGGAATTGCAGTCTGAAAACAAGCAATGATATTCTGTCAAAGAAATGCAGGAGGAAGTGGAGCTGCAGGAAATAAATCCCACATGGTACCTGAAAACAGGTTTAACTTTCTATCCTTGAAGTAGCTGTGGCTAGTTTTCCAAATTAAGAGCACAATTTATTCTCTTTTGTGCATCATCTCAAAGTACCCCCTACACCTGCATCAATGGGAAATGAGGAAAAGTATGTTGGAGACTGAAATGTTACAGTTTATGGCTTGAATATTTTTACAAAGGACTACTGCCTATCTTAGCAAAACCATATAACAAAAACTTCAAAGAGTTCTGACTGAGGCCCTGGGCTGTAAATTGCTTTGGGGTAAGATAAAGTGACACTGTTCTCAGGTGTGGTTTGGGAAGAATACTTTCACAGGAGGATTAAGCCCAGCACCTTCAGGGGTGGAGGCTACAGCCCCAGGCTTTTCTGCTGCCAGGCTTGTGCAGACCCCTACACCAAAGGGAGGATGACGAGGGGTTTCCTGTGTATGGTGAAAAAGCCTCTGCTCTGAGGCAGTGAACACCCACCCTCCACTGGGCAGAGTGGCCCACACTTCTTCCATATTGGAAGTTCAACTATGACTTCCATATATAAAGGGCCTCTCTCCCCTGGAAAGCCACATCCATGGGACATTCCCATGGGATACAGCTGAGGGGGTGTCATGGCCCATCAAAGGCCCCCAAAGGGGTCCCCTGACCCTGCACCAGAGCAATGCACAGGATCCTGGAGCAATGCACAGGATCCTGCATGAGGCAACAGACCCACAGTCCTACAAGTGTCAAATGGCCCCCCTCAGGGAGGTACCTGTGTGTTCCCCCCTGCCCAAAAGTACACTAATCCACTGGATTCTATCCTTTTTGGCAGGGGACCCTCCCCAGCAGGAAGACCAGATGGAGGGAAACAAGGAGACATCACTGGGACCCATGGAGTGGTGATCTGCCTCTACTTAATCTGTCTCTGCCATTCTCCCTGTCCTCCCTCCCCCCATGCCCCATTTCTACTTCCTTCTCTCTTTTCCCACTCTTTCTCTTTGCCTCTCTTACTATTAAATAAAATATATAATTTTTTTTGTATCAACATCTAACCCCTTTTGGTTTTAATTGCATTTTGGGGATTATTCAAACATCCAGGTTGGTTCCACTTTATTCGGAGAGTTAGTTCTCTTTGCTCCTCTATGATTAGAGCAGATCACAACAAAGGAGAACAAGGAAGATCAATCTGTCAACCCCTCCTGCCCTTTTGGTTTTAGGATTAAAAGGGAAGGGGGAAATTACAGTAGTGGAGTACCAGTGCAGCAGCTGGGGGGAAAGGGCTTTCCCAGGACTTGTTTTACTGTCCTTGGCTGCAGAGCTGAAGAGGTGGCTGCTCCCAGCTGCTCCCCACTGTCCATGGCCACACTCACTGCCCTTGCAGATACCCTGGCAAAAGCATCACATGGAAATTCCACCAAGGCAAAGGCCTGAGGAACTGTACAACCTGACTGCTACAGCTGGCAAATCCCCTAAAGCCATAAAGATTGATTAGAACATATCCACACACATATAAGATAAATCAGTGAAGAATCTGCTTGTCTTTTGTTGAGGGAAGTCCTACCTCCCAGACTCTTAGAGGTCACTGGAAGATTTAGGAATCACATGGGAAACAGGGATTCTGCTTGGAGTGAATCTGGATTTCCAAAAAGCTTTTGAGAAGGTCCCTGATCAAAGCTCTGGCAGAAGCTAAGAGCCAAGGATTAGAAGGGAAAGTCCTACATTACTTTCTATAACTAAGAGAAAGGAAATGAAGTGCAAATACACATCTGTTTTTACAATGGAGGAATATTACCAGTGGGTCCCAAAAGGATCTGTGCTGTTTGCAAAGTGATCTGGATAGGAGAGTGAATAGGGAAATGACAAAGTTTACTGACAAAAAATTCAAGAAAAAAAGAGGATAGTCAAAGTAAAATCACGCGGAAAGAACTGCAGAAGGATCTTACATATTCCAAGAGCACAATAAAAGGGAAATTATACTTAGTGTTGATATAATGCAAAGTGGTGCTTGTGGGGCTACACAGCCCTAACTACACATATAAATACTTTAATTTAGCTCTGTTCCACCTGGGACAGAGACCTTGCAGTCACAGTGGGTAACTCTGTGGCACTTGGTTCAGTAGCAGTCAAAAAGTAAAAGAGAAAGGTAGGAGCAATTTAGAGAAAATAGAGAAAATAGAAAAAAATGTTACACCACTGTATATAGGATGCATCCTCATGTTAAATCTGTCTATTTGCTCTGGTCCCATTACCTCACACAAAGGCAGAAGAATTAAAAAGATATAATGCAGGGAGACACAGATGATCACAGGTAGGGAATGGCTTTTGTACCTGAAGGACTGAAATAGTGAGTCTTCAGACTAGAGGAGGCAAATGAGGTGAAACACAACAGAATGTGAGACTGTGAATGACAAGGGGAAAGTCTACAGGAAATGGTCATTCATTATTTCTCCTAAGAAATACAGGACACTAACATGGCTATGATACAGCAGATTGAAAATTAACACAAGAAAAATGTGTGTGCGTATATATATATATATATATAAAATTCAGTAAAATGCAAAATTGGACTCACTGGCACAAATCGTGAGGATATTCAAAATACAAATGAACAAATGCAAAGAAGAAAAGTTCCTTCAGAGTCATTAAACACAATGGTGAAAATACAGTTTTCAGTCCTGGAAGCTATCAAATGCTAGCTTGATAGGCCAAATGCTCAATGGATGTGCTGGGGTATAAGGCAGAGGTGAAATCTGTACATACTCTGTTTGTACCACTGCTAGAGGAAGGCAAATGGACATGAGCACTTCTGCTTTTGACAATTCCAATCAAACAGCAGCATGGGAACCCTGCTTTCAGCACAGAGCAGGTTAAACAATGGGGTTTTGCTGTGGGATTAGGCAGAAATCTTTTTGTTTGGGCCAAGTGACCAAGGGCCCACAAAAATGCCATGGAATCTGAACACAAGGTAGGATCTGATATTAGGAAGTTAATGATGTTAAGACTTACTGAAACTTGTTTTTGGCAATTTGCAGCAGAAAAAGGACAGAAACTGAGAAATCTTTTTTTTTTAGCTGTTGCACTAACAGACCCAATAGCAAATTTTTCCTTCCTTCTACTTCCTTCCTTCTACCTCCCTTAAAAATGAGGAAAAAAGACTTCAACTAGGGTAAACTGCTCATCTTCTGCAAATAACTATTATATAGTAAGGAGAAGTATGACATTGCACTGGAATCAATTAAATACCTGGTATGAGATAAAAATATACATGGGCTTACACACACCTTTCCACAATTATAGAATTGAGACTTTTTGTTGAAGAGATTCGAATACCAGTTCATTCACTTTGCTGTCCTAGTGACCACACATTTAGACTGGCAAGCTAAAATCAAAGATATACTTTTCAAGGGTGGTAACTGCAGCAGGAAAAACTTCAGGGTCTTTCTAGAACTTTGATCAGAGGTGAGATGCAAGCAGACAAGGGATTCCTAACACCTCTTCACCCTTGCACTGAAGACAAGCACACAAAGAACAGTTCTCTCTCTGACAAGAACTTTAATCCCGATCTTGGACAAAATGATGTTTTTTCCATTACCAATTCTAAAACACACAACCCAAACACAAAAGCCAATATACACCATGAAAAGTGAGAGCAACAGCCTCATTGCAAATTCACAAATAATGATCAATGCTACCAGTTTTCTTTTGAATTACATACTACCTTTAGGGAGCTGCAATCCTAATCACTTCAATTTAAAAATGTTTCAATACAGCTGAAAAATACATTAACTCACAGCTCCTTAAAAAACCTGACAAAATTCTTTTGTTATAAAAACCATGGGCTTTTTTAAAAGCTTCTAGTGAAATGCAACAAAATGAGCTAACTATGATGGGCTTTTTATTGATATTGCTTTTAATTAACAATATTAACTGCTTTTATATGAACATGTGTATACATGCATGTGTGCACACATACATTTCCAAACATCAAAAAATTGAGAGTATGAAACCCCCAAGTTTTCCTTGCCCGAATGGGAAAAAAATCATACTGAGTGAAAAACTACTCATATGAAATAGAAACCAAGTAGCTGCTTTGGGGAACACTCGATACTAACACTGATGAGCTTCTGTGTTTGTGTAAATATATTTATGCTTTCAGAAGTCTAAAAAAAGAGGTTACAGTGAATGCCACCAAGGATAATTAGATGCACATTATCTATCAAACTGCTTGCAATTACTTTGTCTACTGGTTACATGAACAGCTACAAAGGTTTTGTGATATTGTTCTGCACAGATAGAAGAGTGCTAGCTGTGCCTGAGGTTACATCCAGAGTTAAAAATTAAATCTGCAAGTGAAGCACTGTTGAAACAACTAGACCTGGGTGTTCTCAACACAGAGAAAATCAAAGCAGCAGTTTGAGTGACTGCAGTACCGACTGCATTCAGGAAAACATTCAGCTCCATGTCCATGAACTGTGCTTCAGCCATGGCAAGAACAAGAAAACAGTTGTTGAATCAAAGCCTGTTACACATGTGGCAAACAGCTTTATCTGGGTTAATCTGCACCAAAGATAAAAACGGTGGAAGGGAAGGAATGCAGTCTTGGAACAAACCCCTGGAGTAGAGAGCTGCCTGTTGTAATTAGGAGTTCAACTATTGCTTCCATATGACTGTTTGCAAACTCATTTTGATGAGTTTTCATATTGTAAACTCATAAAGATGAAAATGAAGACTTTTTTGTAAGGTTAATTCAAATATCTTTGAGGGATATGCACTTTTAAGACTGCATGGAGATAAAACTTTCTGGTCTCTCCTAATATGTCAGTGAACTGCTGGTTGATAATGGGGCTCTCAAATTGAAAAAAATCAGAAAATAAGTGCAATAAAAGTGTTAACTTTTTTACAAAAGAGTCTTATTGGAATGAAGTATAAAATAATTATTTCTCAGAATACATATGTGTAGAAATGAATAATCAAAACAAGTAAAATCTGGTTTGATAATCTTTCTGGCATGTCAATCCAGATGCTGTGCCTGTGCGCCTATAATTGCATTCACAGTTAGCAACAATCTCATAAAACAAACCAAAACAATCTAATGGAAAAAAAATAATTAATTATTTTTACTTTGTTCAAAGCAATTGTATTGAACTACCATCACAAAAACAGGAAAAAAAAAATGTTGGCAGTTTCTGACACGAAAATCATAAATAACTAAGCTGCTCTATGCCCTCACCTCATACAGACTGCAGCATAAAACCATCAAGTCCAAACTGTACTACATGGAAAAAAGTAACACACTTAATAGCAAAAATCCTTGCATTGTGAACTATGGGCATCCTGTAAGTGATGTATTTACATGTGAGTGTACAATTACAACTGTAACTGTGTAACAGATGAAAATATTATCTGCCCTGAACAGAGCATTTGTTGTTTATCACCTTGAATTACAGAAAATATGCTAATACTAAGCAATGTCCCTTCTGATGGCACATTTTCTAATCTTCACTCAATTTGCACCAATCAGAGCTGCTGAATTAATGTAAGTAAAAGGAGCTTGCTCATGAGCATCTAGAGATGCTTTTATATGTATTTTTATGTGCATATGAATATTTCTATATGTACATGTGCACACACACACAAAGGAAAAATTACTAATAAACAGATACCCAAAATTCAGTTGCAAGAAATTAAGTGCTCATCATGAAAAAGTGACTGCTGGAGCACAGGAGAGAAGGAAACACTACTGAATAAGTTGTTACAGTGAGGTTATCAAGAAAAGAGGTACTCATTCCATCTGAAGTTCTTCATATAGAAGTTCTCAGGCTGGACTGGAGCCTTCTAACATCTAACATCTCCTTCTATAAATCAATTTATAAATAGCAAGAAATATGTAATAAATATGTTATAAAAATATATATATATTAAAAATATATATATTAAAAAATAGTGCATTGATGACTACTTAGTATATCTAGATAGTTTTCTTCCCTTTGACGTTTGACCATCTCATTTACTTCCTTTTTTAGGAAGAAGATGATAAGAAACAGTCTTAGGCATAATTTTTATGTTTGTTTGCCCATTTGTGAATTAGGAAGGGGAACAACAGTATGCTAATGCAGTAGAGTCCTTGTTTAACGCCCATGTGAATTACACAGATGTTTTATCCATACTAGAAAATGGGATTCATCCAGATAATATCATTTTCCTAGGACTGATGTAGATCAGATTCCAATTCAAGCTTTAATTGTAGACAATCAAGGTGGAGCACAACAGAGGTGGGGGTTTAGACAACTGGCAAAAATTTCAACAAATGCTTTAAACTTGGTCCTTACTCATAAACTTTTCTCCCCTATGAACTGAACAACTCCTGACTTTTTCTGGCTTGACTCACAGACTTCATCTTTTGAAAGAGAATGATGTAGTAAAGGAAAAGGATCCCAGGTATCACAAATACTGCTACCATCTAAATACTTGTTTGACCAGATGGTTGTAGAGGTCCCCTTTCAACCCAGTATATTTTGTGAGTCTGTGACTCTGTTCTGTACTGTGACCAAACTATCTCTCTTGTAAGAAAGTGACAAAGATGATCTGCATGATTTTCATCTGCCTGTGAGAAAAACATACTGATCATTATAAGAATGATGTGTGAGCAAGAAGTAAGTAAAATGGAAAAGAGAAAAAAGGGCACATGAATAATAGATTTTAATATTATAAGAAAACCGCTAGACTGAAATTGCATTACAAAACTTGGATTAACCATATGCACATTTCATCTGTGATATTTCTACTGCTCCTGGGGAAGAAGGTAGATAATGCAGTACTGAAGGGATTTTTTCCTGATCTCAGGATTTTTGGCATTGTAGCTCTGTACCAGTTACCAGGATCTCTTTCATGGACTGAATTAAGTCTCTAAACATAAGTAAAGATGTCAGACTCCTGAAACAGTGCTAGAAGCACACCACCTTGCCAGTTCTGACACATATCCCAGTTGCTGCAACATATGAGCTTATTTTAGCTCCCACTGTAGCAATTTGTGTAGTTGCTAAACATGGGTGAGTTAAGATTTAAAAACAATTAGGAAGATGATGTCCACAATGCTACCTAATGAACATTTGGTTGACAAGTTAAAGGGGAAAAGGATACAAATCAATCAGTTTAATATGACCTGAGGAAGAAAACACAATTGTGATGTGACACTGAAATAATCCAGACCCTAAAATATATTCTCATTACATCAAAGAGTCAGAGTAGCCTCTTCTGAAATAAAAGACTGTTTCCTCCCAATGGCTTTAACAGTTTCAGATAATTCTGAACAAAAACCAGGGGGAAATAACCCCAAAAGCAAAAAAAAAAAAAAAAAAGTATGAAAAGCTAAAATGATTTTTTCCTTTTGGAAACTGGAATTGTCCCATTTCAATTTTTCCAAACATTTGCAGCCTGACTCAACCTAGTGATCTGTGATTGTTCTGAAATGAATACAAAGACAGAGGTACCTACAGAGTAGAAACAATCACCCTGCTCTGTCCTAGAATGGAATTAATAGTTGTGTCCTCAGGAATCCTCAGGGAATCCAGAGGGATAATACCAATTTTTAGGTATTTGGAGGTAAGTAAGATAAGCACCACAGCAAAAAATATCAGTGCCCCCTGCAGTTCTGAAACTGTACACATTAATTCTTCATTAGCCCTGCTCACTCTACATAAAGGATTTGACATTTCTATCATATTTTTGCAAAGTAGTGTCTGTACAGGGTACCAAGTTTACCATGTCCTGCACCTGCCAAAGTGTTATTTCTGGAAAGGATGAGACCTTTGATACAAACCAATTCTGGATCTGGGACACAGTCCTGCTGCAAGCACACATCCCAAACACCCTCAATACGGACAACACTCGTATGGGATTTATTTGTGAGGGAATGATGCTTCCATCATTCAGGGAACAGAATTACATTTTGTGAGCAGGGTACAACAAAGCAAAGGTGAATCATTTCAGCACCAGCAGACCATATGCATGCCAGAAAAAAACACAGGTGAGGTAAAAGCCATGCAAGTCATATACCTGGTCGTGTGGTGAGTCCTCTGTCTGCAGCTGGGCGGGCATCAACGGGCTCAACTAGGCACGTGCAGAAAAGAAACAAAAAAAGCAAACAAAAATAAACAAAATCCCCAGAAATCACAAAGTCAAGGGCTCTTCTGTTGGGACAGTGCAGGAGAGACATACTGCATTAATAGTTACCAAAGCATCAACTAGAAAATATCCGCCTTCAGTTAATCCTGAAAGTAAAAGGAAGGGATGGGTAAGACTTCACAAGGAAAGCTTCAGCCTTGAGGCAGCATCATTTTTACATCGTATTACTGCTTCAAGTCAGAAACCAGTAAGACTAAATAATTTCTGTCAATAGAACAAAACCATAGTCATTACATGCAAACTTTTCCCCATTGTCTGATCAGAACTGGCAGCCGGAATGGACATGATGAGTTCTTCCTGCAGCTGCTCTTTATCAATATTGACTTAAAAGCCTCCTGAATCCCTCCTTTTTCCTTTCCATAGGGATTCTTTACAGCACTATCTATAATGTTTAAAAAAAATAAAGTGCATTTTGAAAATACAATCAATATTCCTGTACGTTCTGATTTGTGAACAGCATATTTATCTTCCAGTTTTTGGAAGGGAAAGAAAAAAGAAACACAAATTTCTGTCCAAATGTATGTCATATACAGTTCTACAAAACTTTTATTAGCCTACTAAGGTTTTATCAGCTGAAATCTAAGTTGAACTAGCTCACTTGCACTAACAGAAAAACAGCATTTGCAAAACTTAGAGCTATTTGAGTCACTGCCAACTGCCTCAGTAAGTTCAAATATACTGGAAATGTTTATTAAAAGATTCAGAATTTTTTTGGTTGCTTCTCTCTTCTGTTACAATTGTGTTGCTTTCCTTATCTACTCAGTCTTTGACAGTGTCAAAAGAACCTAAATTCAGAAATGAAGTGTTACATTGTTCCTTAGAATTCAGAATTTTTCACATATATTCTTATTCATTTGAATGTTTGCATTCAGCTATGAGCCTTTATCAGCAGTAAGTGAGATGCAGTAACACAGGAAATCTGATAGACCCACAGTTTTCAATCAAGAAGAACTGCTCATCAGAAAATCACACAAGCCTGATGATACTGTTGATATGAGCAATGGAACTGCCCATCTTCTCAGGACGCCTGTGTCACTGGCTTAGTGCTCCTGTGGGTAGGACAAACAACCATGCTTGTCAGTGAGAGCCCAAGTGGCTGCCATGTCCTTTGCCCATGAGATGACTGCATGAGCTCCTGCCTCTGAATAACACCCAGTAACTCAGCTTCACACTAGCTGCAAACTAAAGGCACATCAGCACATCTGACTCACTTGTGTCTCCAGAAAGGCAGACTTTCACAGACCTTGCAAGTCTGGTGCTGCAGAGGCACCTTCCTTCACAGCAGTTCAGAGTGGCACTAGCACAGCATGTAATTGTTTTCCTTACAAGGCTCTTCCTGTGGGAAGGACTCCATAGCATAGCAGGGGAGACTCCTCTCCCACAATGAACTGAAGAAAGACTCTTTTTAGAAGTGATAAAGTGACTGAGAATCCCAGGTTTTGTCTCTTTGCATTGTCAGTGCGAAGGAAAGAGGGGATGGGGGGAGGAAAGTGTTCTAAAGGTTTATTTTAGTTCTTACCATTCTGTTACTGGTTTTAATAAAGTTTTCTTTATACCTTTTGAAGTTTTAAGCCTGTCTTGCCCTAAATTCTCTTCTCCTAAAGCTTATCTCAACCCTACAAGCTTTATTTTAACTGATTTTTTTCTCCTCCTCTGCTCAGTTATAGCAGAGGAAGATGAGTAAATGATTTTTGTGAGTGCACTGGTGTTTGGCCTGTGGTCAAACCACTACACCTCACCAGACCACATCATCACAACAGCTAATGAAGAGGGAAAGATTTAAACCTACCACAGCATTTATCAATAATCAAAACTCAAATATGTATTGTATGTTATTATAATAAGTGTATTCCTTTTGGAGCTGCAGAATTGTATTTCTCTTGAATACGCTTCCATGTGCACAGACGTAAGACTGAAAATGCATTGTCCAAATAGACTCATGAAACTAAACTGGTACATGTGGAAACTAAACTGGTACTGACTGCTCAGGCTTCATGGAGGCCACACATTCCCACCTTTATCTAACAGATCTCAGAAGAGCAAGAGAGAACGTGTTTACTTCTCTTTTCAAAAGTAAAAGTACATCAAAAGCTGGTACAGACCAGCAGGAGAGGAGTGCTATGTGATGCTCACCTATCAAGAACATTGTTGAAGGGAGTAACTGAACACATCATAAGGATAACACAGTACATTTACAGGAATCTCACTTTAGAGAAATACTAGGTACAGACATTAAGGCTCCCTGTAACCTGCAAGCTAAAACACAAAGAGTAAACCACAAACCCCAGTTAGTCACTGGCAAAACGCCCAGAGGGCTTGGCAGTGTCAGAGCTTCACAGCTGTCGGGGGTTTGTTGGGGGTCACCTCTGAAGATGCATTTTGCACTGCTGAAGTACAGTTTCCTGACATTTTTCATGGTCCTTCTGTACATTTCTCAGAAAGTGTTTTCTTTGTTAACCTAATTTGTGTTGCATGCTGGACCTCTATACAGTATATTATGTGCTGCTTCAGATCAACTCCTGTCAACATTTCCAGGGAAACTGCTTCAGGGGAAAACAAGTGAGAACAGGGGAAAATACTGAGTAATGCTAGACTTTCAAGGTCTATTTATTTTTAGACTGTTTTTCACTTACTAGTCAGTAAAAGCAATTCTAGGAAAATAAACTATTTGTATAAAACCTGTTCTTAAAAACATGCAGTTTACATTGGGAAAATTTCATATGGAGTTATGAAACCTTAAGATTACATGGCAAGATATTAATCCAATACATTCTTAATATCTGTGGGTGAAACCTGGGATTAGATCATGGCCATGGAAGGAAACAGGCATGGGAACTAATAATAACAAGAAATGTTAGGGGGAAGGGTTGTGGTACTTTAACTTCATCAGTTCATCAGAGGGAGAAAAAAAGGAGGAGAAAAGTATGTCAATTGCTATCAACTTTTTGCTACTTCCAAACCATTTTATAAGAAGACAGAAACATATTTTTGGAAGCAAGGTAGACAAAGCCTGAAGTAACACCACCATCAAAGAAGAAAACGGGCATGGAAAGTGAAGACAAACGGCACAGTCAGTCCTGGGGTTCTGGAACAACAACATGGGAGACAAACACAAAGGAAATAAACAAAGCTGTGAAATTCCTCTTTGATGCTATGGGCAAAGGTACAGAAATGGTGTCTAAAGAAAGAAGGTATTCTTAGCATGTTCACATTAAGAACATTGTGGGTTGGGTAGAGGACAGAGAATTATAAGGGGAAATAGGAAGGACTCGAAGAGGTTTAAGTCACCAAATGGTTTCCACTTCTAACTGTGCATACTTGAAGAATTATAATGGTTGGCCTAACTGAACAGACTGTTGCAGTAAGTTCATGACAAGTACCCTATAACCCTGGTATAAAAAACCAAAACTAAACCCCAACAACTTGGAGGCATGAAAGAATAAGTGCTGCAACAAATCACATATGGCACTAAAACACACAGGCCTAGTAATTAAGAATGGTATTCAAGGCAGGAGAGTTTTATTTCTTATTTGCTGCCATACATTTTAAAAGGAGAACAATGCTCAGTATAGTTGCCTGTGGGAATTCAGTGCCACTCTGAAGTACCTTTCATTATTAGATCTTGAGCCTAGACAGGTTTCTGAAGGAAAAATACACTTCTGTGAATAAACTATGGGTATGTCTGGGGGTACCTGTCTACCTAATAACTTCTAAACCTGGTGACGGAAATCAATATATTTTGGAAGCTAGGAGGAAAGACATAAAAAACAATTAATCCCCACCATGTTTTATGAAAGCAGGCAAAAGGTATAGAAATTGATGCCTGGATGCCTCAGCTATGGAAAAAACTGGAGCAAGAGCTGCAATTGAACATTCCTGCAGGACAGACGTGAGCTAGACTGTGACCTGCTCCTGGCAGACAGCCTTGATACGTGCACCAGGGTTAGAGCAAGCTGCAGCTCCTTCCCCAGGAAAATGAGGTTCAGCCTGGCAGCCTTTGAGCCATCTGTACCCCTTGCCAGTGCCTACCATGCTCCAGCCAGCTGCTCTCACTGCCTGGCATTGCCACTTGGCTGCAAGTGCCCTTCAGACACAGCTGGAGTCCTTGTCACAATCTCCTACCTTCTGGTTCTTCCTGCCAGCAGGTCTGTTGAGTTTGCTGTGGCTCTGCTCTTTTACTTGGCACCTAACTTGCAGGGCTGACTCACTGGTACTCTGATTTTAGCCCTGTTCCTGACCAGCCTCACCCCTTCCTCTCAGATCTGCTAAGTATCTGCCTCACTGACCTTGGTGCAGGTCTTTCTTTTGCCTGATGCTAGGCTTCTCTGACTCCTTGGGACAAACTCTGATTGCAAATCTATTTCTGATTCCACTCATTTCACCTGGCACCAACACCAGACCTGGCAAATCCATGTCCCACACACCCAGTTGCTCAGTTACTCACATACCATGCTGGAATGAAACTAGCTGCATAAGGATGATCTCAGAACTCATTCTGAGGGCAGGAACAGCCTAAGCCAGTGGTTTCAAAAGACTTGAGGAGGATGTTAATGTCTGTGCAGTTCAGCTACAAATCACAGATTTGCCTGAGAAGACTGCTGCAGTTCCAGGCTCTGTATATACTGTGGCTTGGCAGTATCAAACTTTTACTGATGTGATTAACTTAGCACTAGAAACAGCGCAGTTAGAGAAAGGACAGCAAAGGCAAGAGGAGGAACTTGAATAACATGACTGAAGTCCCTCAGGTTTCTGATTTATTGGCTCCAACACCTAAGTGAACCACCAATTCCAGATGCTACATAGATTATTTGAGTAGCATGCAGTCACTTCATTGAAGTAGTCCATGAACAACATATAATACTCCTTAGGAAAAACATTTTCACTAGCCAAGTTGTACTGACGTGCATGTAGGAGCATTTCTGCAGTACATTCCAGACAACCAGTGTAGGGAGTGAAGTAACATTATCTGTCTGCTAGGATTATGCTGGAACTGTAATAATTTTCATGCCAGCAAATAAAAAGCTCTACCTTAAATAAAACATTCATTTCATCATGGCACAAATCTAACAGCTTATCTATCTCTCCACAGTCATTGTCATGTATCTTATAAGACTGTTACTCATAATCTCCTAGACTTTATTATGGTTTGTTTCTGAAGGCAAGTACACTCAACTCTGAAATTTATTGTATCTAAATTACAGATTTTAGTCAGAACTTTCTATTCCATCAAAGAGACACAACTGACACAGCAGACCAGTTCCAAAGGTACATTTCAGAACCTCTATCCCACTTACTTATAAGAAAAATATTAATTATCAGGGAATAATGTGAACAGAAACCACAAAGCTCAGCTCAGAAAGTTCTGTGGTTTCTCCCCCTATCTTACCTTCATTTTCAGTATTGGCTGGAACAGAATCAACTCCAAAGGGATGCCATGGCTGAAGGTCATCTAGGCTGAAGTCTCCATCCACTGGAAGCAGCTCAACTGTGGTCTTTGTTTCCGTCAATGAAGGCATCAGAGCATCATTTCCGTAGCTGATTCTGGGTTCGCTGATCATATTGGCCAAAACATCATCAGAGTAGTTTTGTTCTTTCTGAAGTAATTCATCTGCAAGGAAATTTCAATGCAGAAACCATATGAAAGAGGCAGCATATCTAAGGACCTATTTTCAATGCTACTCAAGTAAGAATGCACTGTTGTGAGATTCTGTTTTCCTACAATAAATAAAAATAGCAAGGCTTGGAATAGTCAAAACCCCATGATAAGCACTGCAGCTAAGGCAGTTTTTGAAACATCAACCACAATTGCTCAATACTGTTTCCTACCCACATTTCCACTACATAACAGATCACTGGTCTGTGCTATATACATTCCTTGGCTCTTCCCAACCACTTTGAAAGGAAGCACAAAACAATTCCCTTCATCTCAACATGCTTCTGTTTATCCTTCCTCGAAAATGTTCACTGCCAAAGCTCATCACAACTCTTAAATCCTAAATCTCCACAACAGTCACTGTATTAAATTTGGTTTACTATAATACATCAAATCTGAAGAAACATTTGATTTTTTAACATATATGACTTCATCATAACTGAAGTAGTTCTTTGTTAAAATGCAGTAGTAGACATCTGGTACTAGTAGTAGTAGTAGCAGGCAAATTATTTTACAAGCTACCAGGACCTAAAGCTCTGCTATCTAAGCTGTGGAGTTTTTTTTCTTGAAGCAAGGTGAGAAAAATCAAAGCAGTTTTCAGTTCCATCAGGTGTATAGGACAGACTTCAACTCCGTGTTAAAAATAAGCTCAGACGTTGTGTGTGTTGCATTTTCCCTACTCCCTGCTCACATCAAAGTTCCTCTGCTCTCAGCACAGAAAGGACATGGACTGGTTGGAGTGAGTCCAGAGGGCCACAGAGATGATCAGAAGGCTGAAGTACCTCTGCTATGAAGACAGGCTGAGGCACCTGAGGCTGCTCAGCCTGAAGAAGAGAAAGATCCTAGAAGACCTTATTGCGGTCTTTCAGCACTTAGAGAGGGCCTATAAGAAAGAAGGGCCAAACTTGTTACCAGGGCCTTTAGCAATAGGACATGGGGTTTTTACCTGAAGGAGAGCAAATGTATGTAATGTATAAGAAAGAAATTTTTTCCAAGGAGAATGGTGGTAGATGCCCTGTACCTGGCAGCAATCAAGTCCAGGCTGGACAGAGCCCTGACCAAGCTGATCTAGTTGAAGATGTCCTTGCTCATTGCAGAGAGGGCTGGACTAGATGATCTTTAAAGGTCCCTTCCAACCAAAACTATTGTGTAATTCCACTTTTGATCCACCCTGCTTCACTGACATCTGTTTTTGTAGGAAAAATATACTATTTGCAAGTATTTTGAGGGAACCTGCTGCAAAGAGCACATTCAAGCCAGAACTTGCAATGCAGACCAATAATTGCTAATAAGGCACCAATAGTGAGCAAGTGCCACAGAGTTAAATAGTTCATAAGAGGAGACTGTAGTAGTGACCACATGAGAACACACATGGCAGCTGGTGATACAACAGCTTTCATTAGGACTGTACTTCTCTGCACTTCATTAAGGACCCCCTGACTGTCACTACTTCACACCCACATCTCTGCCACGTACCAAGTCAGGGACATGAATCACCAACCACTCTGCTGCTAAACTCTTTGTGCCACTCCATAGGGGCTCACCCATTTCCTAGGAACATCAGTGATGAAGGGCATCTAAGTTTCTATACACACCACAGCTTTAGAGAACCTCAGCAAAATGTTTCTCCCAGCTTTACACACAAAGCTTCATACCACAGAAGTACAATGGAACCATGCAGCACCCTCAGAAAGACCCTTCCCACCTCAGAGGTGCCACTGCTTCAGTGCCTCTGTCAGTGATGATGCAGTAGGGCTCTGCTCTGTAATTCATCTCTCAAAGGCTTGAGATAGCTGACAAAATTCTCTGCCACCCTATTCCCATAACATGGAATTCAAATCATCAAAAATAAAAACAATGTTGCAACCTCAGCTCTGGGGCAAACACGGGTTCTGAATCGTGCAGAACAACATTTTAAAATAAATTTTCCAGTTTAAACAGTAATTACTTGAGCAGATGGTAAGACTAATAGAAATACAAAATTTAATTCTGTGATTGAATTTGCCCATTAAAATGACTTACTAGGACAGTATAGAAAGCCTATGTCAATTACACTGAAATGTTTTTTGTTTCATGTTCATTTTATTGAAACCAGTACTATTTTATGACACCTACTAAATCTTCAGCATAGAAGTTAAATCTGATTTTGTCTCCAAACTGCACTTACACTACTCCTTTTTCAAATTAAACCACGTCCTTTCATCAGAAGAGACAGGTGAAGGACCTTGATATTCTGTTCAGACACTATCACATGACATGTTAATTTTCATTGGATATGGATGAAAAGACTTTACAAAAAAGAGCTGGATTTTAGTGGCCTGAGGGAGGAGTCTGGTGTCCATGTACCTTGCAGGGTGCCACAGATGAGAACACAAGAGAGTGTTACAGTACTGAGCATCTTTGTGACCACAGACCTCTCAAAACCTGGGCACTGGAATGGTTTTGGGGCACAGCTCCCCTTGTTCCTGCTGTTCTCCCCATCCCCAGAGGATGGTGTGGGGCAGCTGTAGAGACCTGGAGCTCAGGCAGCAGAGGCAGGGGATGGTGGAGCTGTGCTGGAGGAGCTGGAGGAGCTGTGTCCCAGCCACTCCTTTGCCCTGGGCAGTGCCTGTCCTGTACAACTCCTGTCCACGCTCTGCTGCTGACATACTCAGTGTCACCTGCAGACAGCTCCTGCCCTTGGACAGGGACAAATGGTGCACGGAGGGGAAGGAAGGACCTGAGCTCTGGCAGTGCAGGAGCAGCACCAGGATGGGTACAGAACTCAGGAGAGGCCACAGTGCAGACATGGCTGTGCAGAGAGGGGTTCCAAACTCCCATCATGATACCATGATTACAGCCAAATTTCTGAGGGCTGGGAGTGATCGCACACAAAGTCTCTCTCAAGGCTACCCAAGAGGGAGCCAGCTCCATTGTTGCCAGCTCCATTGTTTTCCACCCAGCTGGGGCAGACAGCATGGAAAGGAACTGACCTGCACAATAGCTCAAGTGAGGCAGACAGATATTACAACCAGCAGATTATGATCACATCCATTTTACAAACGGGGAGACAATGGCTACATGAGTCAAGCCCATCTGACAGGATGAATCAGACACTGAATGACAGTGAGAAATTGGAAGTGCCTGGCATAGAAACTGCTGGAATCCATCACACTGAGGCAGCTGTGTCTGCACTGAGTAAATGATTCACAAACAATTACTTCAATCGTTAAACTGCTAAAAAAAGTTTGCCTTAGGATTTCCAGTTATTGATACTACTGGCAAAGTCCAAGATCAATTTTTCAGGGCTGATTTTGTTCCAAGTATTGATGGCCACTTGAACCATCAGTTACCCTAATGGAAAGCCATACATCTATTCATTGACACAGTATTTCCTCCATCTGCAGCTGCCAACTCAACTCCCCCACTGTGCAAAAGACAAATCCCCAAATAAGCAGGGAGTACAGACACAGCTAGAGGCTAGGATGTGCATTCCAGACCGTTTCAGGGGATTTATTTGTACTATGAATATCTTATCATTAGGTGCTGAATATAGAGAGATCCTCTAGGTTGCTCATCAAAATTTCATCTCACATCAAACCAACAGGACAAAAACACTCTGAGGATCTTCCTATAATAAATGTTTTTTGCTTGGGTTATTATCTCCTTGTAGCATTCTGCTAAGCCTTGCCATTGAGAAAAAAAAAGAGGATGGCGAACCTTTCTGTCCCTCTGAAAGCATGTGCTCAAAAGCAACCATGACCTTAGGAAGAGACTACACTCAGTTGGGACCCCAGACCTCTGAATTTGGTGTGAGGGCACACAACTGCTGCTTCTCCTCCACACACTCAACATTCTCCTTCAAGAACCTAAACTACTTCTTTCTCAGGATGAGAGACAGGCTCACTTCTAGTATTTTAATAAGATGCTTCTTGGACTTCTCATAGCACCTAAGCAAGCTTCACTAATTTTTGGACTCACTGCAGGCATCCTCATGGTCAACAGTCCTCAACAACAGCAACTAGAAAAACTGAAGTGAAATGTGTTTGGGGAACTGGATAAGAGTGTAATACCAACCCAAATTACTTTCAAGACTATTCTCTTATCCCACAAAGAGGCAAACAGAGCCAAAAGCAAAGAAAGAACTGAAGAAAAGAAATAAAATTTACTACAAAATCTTCTGGTAGATACGGTGTTGTTAGAAGCTATTTGTTTACAATGCCCCAAGACCACAGTTCTATTTGCAAATCTTTGCAGATAGCACTGTGCTAGAAAAGATATCATGACAAATCCCAACAAAAGTTGATGGAGTCTCTGAGTGGCAAACCCATGTTCTGTTAGAACTTTATCTAATTTTACTGTCACACAACACTGTTTCCAATGCTGAACTCTGGGACATACTTCCCCAGCCTTTAATTGGCACAGCTATAATGACAAGAATTTAATATGGAACAGCTTCTCTTGCTGTCCTGGAGTGCCAACAACCCATTAGATATCTTTCAAACCATAACTCTTATTTAGTTCATAGTTTGTTTAAAATTTAAAAAAATAGTTATAACATTTGTTGTGTCTTCAAGGAACCCACCTACTAGATGAAAAGCTCTGCAATCACTATTATGTGCCAAAATTATTGAATGTAGTTGAAAAGCATCCTTAAAATCAGCAATTGTAATTGTGGAGTTCTAGGAAACAACTTCTTAAACCAGATTAGAAATGAAGTGTACACAAAACACCTCTAATTAGGACTAGTTAAAATATCACCAAATTATATGCCATAGTTTTGACCCAACATCTAACTTCCTTTGTAAAATGCCATTTACATGGTTGAACATCTATTTGATCCAACAGAGATGGGCTTGGAATCAGCTCAGATAAACTCATACATGTGCAGTCTTATTGCCTCACTTATCATCAGTGATATTTCAGTCTGAACAGAACATGTGTTTTCCCCAAAGTTACTTGCTTTTGAGCATGTGCTTTCAAAATGACAAAACTAAAAAGTGTCAGCAACCTCCCTTGTTCTTAACAGCAGAAATTGCAGAGCAATTGAGTCACAGCAACAGCTTCATTTGCACTGGCACACATAACTGCCTTAATCCAGTCTGAAGGCAATTTAAATCATGCACATGTTGGATGTCACAATTAGGATTCACTAAGAACACCAACACAATAATTTATTACAGCACATGTGGCAAGAGGTAACCATGTTTAGCTGCAGATTTCAACTGTATGCTTACTTTATGGGCTAATTACTTTATGGGTTATTTTCTAAAGCAGTTGCACTGATGTAATGCAGTCAGGTTTGAACTAACTTTGAGTGTCTGTATCTTGTCAGCTGCATGAATCAAAACTCTCCCAAACTGGTAAATATGAAAACAAGACCTCCTGTGCCTTACCAAAAAGAGTGAAGCTCTACTGAATTTCAAGTATTTTGTTATTTTTAGATGTTTTGCTGAATCAAACACTGCATGATCATGATGTTGCATACTGCCATGAGTCATAATTATAAACATTATCAAGCTACAAAACACAATTCTGTGGTATTCAGCGCTGAACTAATTCATTTGTATAGTACAAATCAACTATAATGCAGAGAGACTGATGAGAATGTTACTGAAAGTGAGCTGCCTGCTGGAGGGTGGAGAAGTGCCTTTGTTGCCTGCATGCTTTGAGGATGATGGAAGAGGAGTGATGTGGTAGATCACTCACTCCTGTGAAATACTGGGAATGAGCCCAACCTTCAGTGCTCACATCCACACTGACAGAGAAATGTGACCACACCAGCAGATCTAAGTTTTCTTCTCACCTCCTCGACAGCCTGTGAAATTATCCCACAGATCTTTTTGTCTGGACTCTTTCAGTGCAATGTGTCTCCCCCTCACAGCTGAAGGGAGACAGAAAGAGCAAGAACCATAGAAAAAAGCATTTCATAGTTCTTATTTTCTGTCCTTCAGAGGTACTACCACTAGGTAAGAGGAAATAGCAGCCCAAACCCTCCACTTTTCAGAAATTTCCTATGTGTATGAAAACCTTGTTCAATAAGTTGAAAAGTTTGCCCTTTTTAAATTCTCAGAAAATGAACCTTTAAGCTATCATGAAACAGTTGACCTAAAATGTTTTTTCTAGAAGTTAATAAGAGAATAAGCATCCCATAGCTTTAGACAACACCTTGATGGCTAAGAAAACCTAACTTTAGAAAAAAAGAAAACCTAACTTCAGAAAAAATACACATTTGAACTTGAGAATAGCTGCAATAATTAGATCCATGCTATAAAGAACATGCTTCTACTAAATTTTCAAAAAAATCACAACTGTAGCACTTCCATGTCTTTCCCATTTCTTGCTCCTTCTATTTCACCACATGTAGATTTTGCTGTTTCCTGAATCACATCATAAAAACAACCCAAGTGAGTTTCCTCCTGTCAGCTGGCACATGGAATAATGTTTCAGTTAAATCTACCTTGCAGACATTTTGTCTTATATCATTAAAACCTCCAAAGATATTTAACTAATACACAGAGACAGAGACACTGTCCTTGTGCAGGCACATCACAGGTTTTCTGGTACAGAAGAGTCTTTAAAGCTTGGGTAATCCAATTCAGGAAAATTCAGTCTTTAAAGCTTAGGATAGAAACTTATCACCAAATAATTGATTGATTTCAAAATGACCTCAGTGTCTTTTCCTTAGGGATGGACTTCAATGCAAATTTAGTTTTGTACGCAATTACTGAGCACTCTGAGCAAAGGTTCATGACAATTTTCACACCACTTAATGAGCCTGCTATGAAACTCATGGTCTGAAATTTTGTCTAATTTTCCTAGAAGCCTGGTATGACACTCTTTGCCTTCAGTGACAGAAGCTTTAATTACTACAGACCCATAATTATCTGACAACTACACAAACTATCTATTAACTAAAATTAAATCTCAACATATGGCTATAGCAAAGTGGACATTAATAATTTTTTTGGTATTTAACAGCCAGCCATCTGATTAATAACTGCATTTCCTCCTCACTTCAAAGCAGAGAGTATTGAAGCTTGTGTCATCTCTGGGAGTTATTTAACAGAAATGAAAGACCCTGCTCTTCCCTTTCACAACATGCCTTTTTGTCAATTCCTGTTGTCTGTTTCCCTTCCTCTCATCCCCTCCTCATTCAATCTGGTTAAATTAGAGAGGTCCTCTCTAAGTAAGACATGGAAATAATCCAGTATGAAGGTAGACAAGATAATATTAAAAAGCACTTGGGGAAATAATTTAATTCATGCCATAATCCAGAACATATATTGTATATCATCATCCTGATCCAGAGAACGCACTGTGACAAACTCTCCAAGTTTAAATTCAACTCCACATTTAATTCTGAATTAAGATATCATTAAGTGCTATAAAATAGGCTGAAGAGTCTAAATTAAAACAAATAAACAGTCTCACCAATTGTCACTGACATTACAGTCAGATGAATCAGCAATCACTATTCCTGCTCAGGCTTGTGTAAAGTAGAAAAAGTCAAGTCCCTTTCCCTCTTAAGTACCTGATAAGGCTTCTAAGTGAAACTACTCTGCAAAAAAACATTTATATGAAATGTTACTACAGAATTTTATTGTCTACTTTTCTGAAAAAAATTATTTACTTTATTTATAAATTATTTTTTGGTCTTATTTACTGATAAAAATAATTATATTTACTTGCCAAACTTACAAAACCTTAAAACTGCAATAGGACCTAAAACTACCACTTTCTGACACCTGAAAGAAGTCAGTTAGCTATCATTTTCTACAAACACTTCTCAAGGTCAGATTGTGAATATCACAACAATTTTTGATGTGTCATCTTGGAAGCACTCAATAATCCAAAACAAAAATATAAAAATCTGAACATTAACTTGTTGCACTGATGCTTTGAGATTTTAGCTTTTGTATTTTCCATATCCTGTACTGCATTAGTGTATAACTCTGAACTCCATATAGAGTGTTAGTTAATTCTCTTCATATTTTGGTCAGACCAAACAATCCTTCTAGGCTTGAGATCCAAGGACACTGTCTGCCTCAAGCCCCAAAAAGTACAAACAAAAGTGAATTGGGGGAGAGGGGAGCAAACTGGAGGAATATGACTTCATTACCTGAAGCTGTAATTGGAGGATTAACACCTGATATGCTAAAAGACCAAACTTGTATCTGTCTGAAAAACTTGTGACTATTGTCCATTTTGGGTGCAGTCCCTTGGGGAGGCTGCATCTGTCCTTAATGTACCTGAAGGTCCTTCATTAAATATATCTGTTTTATTCCTTTTAACTTTGTCTGGCCTCTGTTTCTAGGTAAGCCCAAAATAGGCATCAGCAGTTGATACCCTTGGTCAAAAGGGAATACATTTAAATTTAAATCCAAACTTACAGAACTGAACTGTGCAGTGCTTGCTCCAGATAATAAGTATTTTGCCTATTTATTAACTACAGCTTTAGTGTTTGATAGGTCAGATGTATCCTAGGTTGCCAGAGTAATCTAAAGAGATGCATTTATTAAATTTACCAAATATATCTCTGAAGTGGGATGTGGCCAGTTCTGATGCCTTTTATGCTCTTTTTCATACGCATGATCTAAAAGTAGGAAGCAGAACAGACCAAGAACTGGAACCCTGCCCAGGCACCACTATTCAGAAAAATGCATTTTTCAGTGAAGTTGGGTATATGAGAATCACAGGCAGGAGAAAGCTGCATTGATGAAAGATCATTTGCAATCCCATGTGCATGGGAACTGACAGAACATTACTGCAACATCTCCATCAAGCCAGCAATTCTGTTAAATCACATATCCTCTGTAATTTTTTCCTTTTTTATCCCAACAGTAACAAAGAAGAACAGCACAGTACTCTTGACCATAATAAACAGCTGTGAATTTTCCCTCTGCACTTCTGGAAAGCAAGCTATGCTTCAAAACAAAATTTTGTACACCACTGGCATCAGAGGCTTCTTTTGACATCCCCCTCAGGGTACTCTGCCCACAGTGATGCAGTTCAGACTTTAATGTTTAAATCCCTTTGGATAACAATTCCAGAGACTGACACACTAGCCCTGGAATATATTATATATAAAACTTTATTACCTTGTGCTAATATAACCAGTCTGTAACTGGTTGTCAATGGAGACTTGCAATTTGCCAGCAGGTAAGAATTAGGATGATTCCTTTGTTTCTTTCACAGTCCAAGACCTCCTACTAATCTGATCTTAGAGTGAATCACACAGAATGACACAATTATGTTTCCAAAACATGTTAACTGGGAAAAGAAAATCCATCATTCAACAGCACAAATGAAGTAGAAGATGTTGGAGTGTTTGTGATCCCACAATTTTGGGCTGCTTCAGTAGTCATGGACATTATGAACTTGATTTAGGATGACATATTTATGAAAAAAAATACACATCTATTCAGTGTATCAAAAAAATCTCCAATAGTTCAGTATAATGAGATTCCTGTAAGCAGGCAACATTTTATAAAGCCAGAGCCTCCCCTCTGACTGGAACGATGCATTTGGAAAGTCACCTGCTCTCAGATCGTATCTGAAAGTTGGACAACTGGAAGACATTTTCAGACTTTGGTTATTTATCAAAAAAAACCCCCCAAAAAACAACATCTTAAATTTGCCATGTAATGAACTAACATATGACCTCCTTAAAGCATAACACTAGAAGCAATTAACAGGAAATACTAATGAGAAAGGCTGAGAAGCCACAGCTTCATAAGTCAAAGCAGACTTAAAAAAAGTCTTGAAAAAGAACATGTTGGTTCAGGCTTTAAAGAGAACATGTTGGTATCACCACATATTTTATCTGCATCATCTCAAAACTGAGTGCTTGGCTTTAGACTTTTTACTGAAGACACAAAAGAACAGGAAATAATTCAACTGGATGTTTATGAGAAAATCTGTAGCTATAAGGTAATCCTGGCCTATAATTCTTTTTAAAATCAAATATATCCAGTATGCCAATTTAAAATATTATACACAGTCCTTTAAATGCAACATTTTCATAAAATTGTAACCCTACTCCTTGCAGAAACAAGGCTCTCCAAGACAGAATTTCCCAGTCTATTGTATTCATGACACCAGAAAATGTCTGGTGATTAAGAAGAAAATCCTGATCAAATCCACATGTATCCAATAAAATAAGAAAAAATAGGAAAGAATACAACCAATAACGGGACAGTTATTCAAAGTCTAATGCATTTTTGCTGTTGTGCACAAGGTGACTGTAGATTCTTCCAGAGGGGTATCAAAAGAACTTGTTAAGTGGACACTGTCTCAGCCTCAGCCTGTTGCCACTGTGAGCCCAGAGTGGTCTCATGATCATGAACTCCCTGTGGGATCTGTAGTGGGGATGGCAACTTTCTATTAAAAGAGAAATGTCTTCAGGCTAAACTAATGGAAAGGTCACAGAATAAGGTAACAAGAAGGATCTATCAATCTAGGGCAGAGTGCTCTCACCATCCTGAAAAAAGCCAAGGCAACACCTTTAAACTCTCCTGAAAATAGATGAATTATTTAGAGTGAAAGATTTAAATACTCACTGAAATATCAGATGCTCAGAGAATTTAAAAATTTGTTTATTATTTACAGGTCCACAATTATTATCAGTTTTCAGTTCTAACATGTGGATCATGAGACCAGATTTTGTAAAGGTGCAAGTGAAACAGAACAGCATTATTCAAACCAAAGGAAAATATTCTCTCAATAAACTTAGTCACTTCTATTAACTTTTTATTCTGACTATATTTCTGAACTGGAAAACAAGATGTCCCATATCTTTCCTTTAAGAAAAAGCCACCTTAACCCAAAGCCACCTGAAGTAATTTATCCTTTTCCTAGTTTCTGTGCACCCTGGAGGAAACTGGCTCTTTTACTCACTGAAGTCATGCTCACAATATTTATGAGATGGAAAGAGGGCTTGTGCACACAAAAATCAGGATTCATGTCTTTTCTGGAGAACATCAGTGCCCATGAGAGCACACAATAGCCCATTTAGCTATAAAAAGATGGGGAGGAATAGTACACTGCTAATGAAAGCACTTCAGAACATCAGCGTCAGTGATGTGCATTTATATCTATTTGAATCATCTACAATTCTCCACCATTTCTTTGACAGTTAAATAAATTTGACAAAAAATAAGAGATGCTTAGAGAAAGAAAATGTTGGATTTATTTCCAGGACTTTTTTTCCTTCTCTTCTACGCTGAAGCAAAGGTCATATCTTACTAGCAAACAGAACTGAGCCTCTTAAAAATGCTTTTTCACTGTGAGGGTGACCAAACACTGGCAATTGGCTCTGGGTGGCATTGTTTTAGCAGAGGGAATGGAGCAGATGTCCTCCATCCTCCAGAGGTTCTGTCCAACCTCAGGCATTCTGTGCATCTGTGACATTGGCTGATTCCTTACATAAATGTCACACATCACCTTGCTCCAACAAATGGCATCTTATTATTTATGTTATTTAAATAATTGTAAGAATATTTTATAGAGATAACAAAGTGGCAAAATGGATAGCTTAGTCAAGGCCATAGGCTTGTGATGATTGAAGAAAAAAACACCACTTGGGAAAAAGAAAAACTTCAGTGTGTGTAAATATATGTATATGAATTAGTCAAATGCTTTAAAAACAAATGTCCTTGGGTGGAAAAGGTCTTAATTGCTCATCAGGCTCTCCACCTGGGCCATATGTCAATATCTAAGCATACAAAATCTATCTCAATGTTGCTGTGGAAAGTGTAACACAATGTATTTGCTTTTGTGGAAGGACTGCTATTTTGTGGAAGAACTAATGTATTTTTAACCACTGATGCAACAACATATATTTTGCTAGAATCCTAACAAACCATCTTTTTGACTGAATGCTATAGGCCTTCAAGGGAGAATATTAAAGGTAAATAACCACTTCACAGAAAATTCAAGTTTTTCTTTGAAAAGCTGATGTTATTGGATACACATAAATATGTCAAATCAATTATGGGGAGAAAACACAGGTGTAGCTAGTGCTGGAAGTCACTTCAGCATACCTGTGCAAATACACATTCTCCAAAGGCTGCTTTTGACTGCTTTTTCCAGTTGCATTACACTTATGGCACAAAGGGCAGAGCAGGAGGGCAGGAGCATGGGCTTGTATGATACAGCCCAGACACATCAAACAGGCTATTTAAAACCAGAAGGTAGGTTTTACAGAACCTTTGGTAAGACCTACATACTATTGTCCTACTTCCACCAAGTGTTTAAACTTTGCTGAGAAGTTTCTCTGTGGTGTAGATATCAACAAATCTCAACAGAATGCTTGCTGTCACAGAAAAATGTGCTGGTTTTCAAGAGATGAGGGTGGAAATTCAATACTTCTGCTTTGGCAAAGATGATGTTTTGTTGTACCCAATATTGAACACTCCCCTACACAGTTCTAGCCAAGTGCCTGGGGCAATTTAAAAATGACAATTCCACCCATTTCCAGAATGGCAGAAAGTATAAAACTGAAGAGAAATTGTCCAACTTTCCCCAGCTATGGGTTTTTGAAACTACTGCAAATGCTCACTCTATTTACAGCCTGGATGAAGCACATTAGTCAACTAATGCAAAACCCAACTGCCCTGATGATAAGCACCACTGGTGACTATTCTTTTTCTCTATGCCAGTTCACTGAACACGGTCTGTCTCAGTGCAGATAAATTGTGGAGTGCTAATGCATTTACCCATATCTCAACAACATTGTTTTACTTTACCAGAAAAATAAATTAAGGCATTATAAGTACTCTAATGCACGACATTATAGCATCAATCAGATGCAACCAGTATTTTTGCCTCTAGTTTTAGAGGAAGACTGGAACTGGTTCCTATTAAGCAGCCTAGAGCTGCCACCTCTACAAACAAAAAGCAATTTCAAGAATTTTCTAGTCTAACACACTCAAATGGAATTACAAGGTAATTACTGATCTTACTTGATATGAACTGCACCATCCTGTATGATCCCCATTACAATACTGTGGTAAACCTTTAAACAAGCTTTTGACACAAGTCAGTGCAAGTCAACTACCATTTATTATTCTGATACTTTGATAGCACAACCCAAGTTCAAATAAAGGTTCAGAAATCCTAAGTATTGCTTCAACATCTTTAACATTTTTGAAGGTGGAATTCTTCCCATCAGATAAATTTTAAGACAGAATGACAAGGAAGAGTTACAGAAAAAAAAGACACTGAGAAGTCCCATTGCAGTCTGGCAGATATTACTAATTCAAAACAGCATTTTAAGGGAGAAGAAGAAGAAAGCAATCATGAAAGCAACGCCACCAAACAAGACAAGACACAGAATTTGCTTGTGCAAAGCCTCCAAGAGCATGTTTTGGTTTTGCAGTATCAGTGCCCAGACCACTCTGGTTGTGGTTTTGAACTGTCAGCCTGTGGCAAGAAACTAATACCATCAAACCTCTTAAGAAGGATACCACAGAATGACTGGAAACAGCATCCTAATTCAACTCATGGCAAGAAATGCAAAAAGGCTGTGGACTAACTACAGGTCAAAATTACAAGCTAGAAACAGAGTCAAAAATTAGTCTAATAAATGCTGAAAGACCAGGACCAGCTGAGGAAGTGCTAACTTTGCCCTCCACTCAGATAGGTATTGGGCATGATGATTAAAGTGGAAGTGTTAAAGGAAGTCTTCAGACATCTTGAGTCTGCAGCTGCTTCTAGAAACACTTACAAAAACCTTCAAAGGAACTTGCAAGGCAAATGTCAAGAGGCAAATGTCTCATGTTTCAAATTTTGTCATGCTAAGTTGGAGCACACAAATGTTTAAAATAGCACCTGACCCCCAGTACACTATATATATCTGAAAGCAGGCACTGATTTGGGGTCAGCCTGGGTTTGCCTTCTCCTCTAGACAAGTAATGTGCGTGTGGCATCCAGAAAATGCAGCAGAACAACAGGACAGGCAGAGTGGAACAGAATAATAAAATAACAACAGTTTGATTTTATTTGTCAAGGGACAGTTGAAATAATATTTTTTACTTATTACTCATAACTGAATGCTTCTGAGCTTAGGTACAATACTGCTGTGGTATTACTACAGTGCTTAATATTTCCTCAGTGGTGGGCTAGAAAAGTTGAATCTGAGGACATCAATTTGGAAACAAGAATTAAAAATTCAGATCACTGCCTACCCACATGACTGATGCACAAAGCTCTGACGTAGTTTCTGATTCAGAAGCCATGCCTGCTGTGCCACTCTCTGCAATAAATTGCTTTTACATAGATGGATAAGCAATCTAATCAAATAAGGATTTAAAGCAGGACGTGCTTGAAGGAACTGCTGATTTTGCTTAAAGCCTACTATTGCTTTTTCTGGATTTCCATACATGTTAAATAGTATCTGAGATTTATCAGAGAGAAAAGGTGAGTACAAACACCTAGGCAGCCAAATAATGTGCTCAGATTTCTTTGTGTGCCATGCTCCTATTCATGGGGCATACTCCTGCTCATAAGAAACTCCATTTATCACCAAGAATTACATCAATTGCCAAGAGTGACCTCTTTTTTAACACATTTGCATCACTGTACCTTGTGAAATCATTTGCAGCCAGAATGCCAGTCTCCCACCCAAATGACCTGCTTATTCTTTCCAAGTTTTTCAGAGCCACCATGGTCAGGTGACCTCTTGGTGCAACTCTCAGACTGGCTCCTTTTCCCTTTGCCCCAATATGAACAAGAGACCAGCAATATCCTTTCTCACACATCTGGAATTTGCTGCTACCTTACAGTGCCTGAAACCCTTATGGGACATTTGCACATCACACATTGGTCAAATGCTTAGGATGAAAGCCCTCACTTAAATTAAGTGCTGTTTTCTACCCTCTGGAGTGCTGTGAGTTTTCCAACTATCTATATGCTCCTATAACACCCACTGTTAAACCTACATCAGTTGGTGATGGACACCTGCAGGTAAGGACTAAAATTCTGTTAAATTTTACCCTAAATTCCTACCACCATCTTTGCTGGACTTACAAAAATAATAAGAAAAGGCTGCAGCTGGATTTTTTCATTTTGGATTTTGCACATTATAACAATGGCTGTAAGCCTGCCTTTTAAGGTAGGAACTTCAAACATGACCTGTATTTTAAGGGAACTCCAAATGTCCAACAGCTAGACTGCGATTTATCAGATTAACTGTGCAAAAACAGGGCATATTTTTAGCAATAGGAAAAATAGAGTGAAAAACAGCACCACATTATCTTTAAGAAGAATTAAACCCATGGGACAAATTCATGGCAAACTGGATTGCATGCGTATTGCTGCTTATAGAGTTACTTGTTTGATTCAGGGAAAAACTACCTTTGTCAGAGCTCTGTTATCTAAAGCAAAGATTAGCCATTCCTCAAGGTAAAAACTTTTCATGAAGAACTCTACAGCAGAGTGGAACAAGAAACTAAAACTATAATCAAGTAAAAAAATT
The DNA here is from genome assembly GCF_028018845.1 of Melospiza georgiana. Classification (NCBI taxonomy): domain Eukaryota; kingdom Metazoa; phylum Chordata; class Aves; order Passeriformes; family Passerellidae; genus Melospiza; species Melospiza georgiana. The sequence continues at coordinate 14,454,780 of NC_080431.1, forward strand.
AACTAAAACTATTTTCAACTATGTCTCCTTAGATGGAATTTATTAGTTAGACACTCTGTGTGAGATGCTCTTACCTCGTTTATTTTTCAAATTTTCTACTGACTCAGACTTTCTAAGTCAATGGTTCCAACAAAAGGTATTTAATCAAACATCTTTTTACTGAGAGTTGTAGTATTTCTTGGGAATGCTATAAAGTTAAGCTTTATTAGAAGTTTACTTTCCCACAGATTTTGCAGCTGCAAAAGATGTCCTTTTCACATGGGTTTAGGAAGAGTACAGAGACTAAAAAATTCAGTAATTTCAGAAGAGAATTTGAAACAGGCTGATCAGAGTGAGAAGGCCCAAAGCTAGAAGGATACTGTCTTCTTCAACTCATGGGAATGAGCTCTGCAAACTTCATTAAAACCAACACGTAAAACAAAGCTTAGGGACAATATTATCAACAAGAAGAACATTGATACTGAAAGACATTGCATTATGGAAAACTATTTTATCTAGATCTAATATTTAACCCAGAAAAGATAGTACTTTAATCTGTTGCTTAGGAACTCCCAATTATGAAAACTTTGTTTTAATTGCTTTAAACTTTGCAATGCATTGAACAGTTTTTAGCACAGCCTAAACCACAAAAAGAAAAAAAAATCAAGATAAGGAAAAACTGCTCAAGAGACTGTAACAAATATTTTCTTTGTGAATTCTTGCTCTCAACTTATTAGGAAAGAATCCTTAATAATTTTAGGCTCTTTTTTTGCCCCTAAAAATTAGTATTACATTTGAGATTAGGAGTCAGATTCCTGTAAACCACTCAGCAGTTACTAGACTTTTGGTCTCATGCCACTCCAAAGATTCTGGAATTCTTGTTCCACTTCAGTACATAGAAAGGAGAACAAAATTGACAAGAACATCCTCAGCAACGAGCATTAACATTACCAAGAACAGAAAGAAGAAATTGAAGTTTGAAGCAAAAACCCCAAGGGAATGATAGCAGTGCAAAAAGAAAACCAATTGAGCATCTCAAAGACCTCACAGTACTGACATCTTCTTTCTACAGAAATGATATGCTTTCAAATTATCAGTAAGATGTTGTTCCTCCCTGAATGACTCTACATCCACAGACTGAGACTGCTGATTGTGCCTTATAATTGTGGAGCACAGAAACACACAGTTAAGGACAATTACTAACCAGATATCTTCTGGCTGCCTCCCAATTCCTTCCACTATTTCTTGATCTCATCTCCAGCCCTCTCAAGCAGAAGAATATCTCTGTCATAACTCATACTTTGGGCAAATGAATCCACCACTACTCCCTGTCCATCCCTCCCTGTCTTAAATGCATCCTAATCCTTACTGCAGTGCCACACCTCCCTCCCTCATGTTTTGAAGAAATCAGTGACTTATTTATTCAGCTGAACCTGGTTACTAGTGAAATCAATACATTAACTGCCACTTACTGCCACAACTTGTGCAAAAATGACTGTCCCATCTCTGACCTTTACATTTAACCATGTGTTATTTTTCTTAAAGACAAACACCAGCAACATGATGTCCAAAACTGAGTGCAGTTGCCTTGCTGCAATAGCAGCAATTGCAAAGAGTGAGTGCTGTACTGGAGATCTCTGTGCTGCAGCAATGCCACAGCCAAGGGCAGGAATCTGGATGGAAGGAAAGGCCATTCTCCCTCACAGCTATCTGCCATTACAGCTCTCAGGAAAGAGGCAAACATAGGTATGTTGCTGCTGGATTCATCCACAGTCCAGCCTGTATGCTGGAAAAAATGGGAGGAGCAGAGACATCAATTTGATAACTAACCAAGAACTAAAATGCATGACCACCAGGATACTGTCAAGTTGATACCTACACTTTTCTCAGATCCTTGGCTCTGCAATCAATATTTAGCTGTGGGATTTCCAAATGGTCTATATCATGTATAAATACTTACCAGGTAAACTAAATATCCAAAGGATAGGGTTTGCCTAAATCTCATTGTCAACTGCTGCATCTCTATAGCATGGAAGGCTCCAAATGTCAATTGACATATTTCAGGGAAGACATTTACAGCAGTATGATGATGCTACTACATAGGTTATACAGGATTTGTCTCCCAAGGGTTAATTATAATTAATTCAACATTTAAGAATGTTGCCAGATTTACTCTTCTATTTTTCAGCTGAGGAGTATATCATCAGGAAAAGTGAGATAATGTATTTTTGCTTTTGGTGGTAATTTCTCATCACAGAAATATATGTCTTTTTCTACGTGAGTAGTTTGCATACCAACTTCATCCTGGATCTCCTCTGCCACAGCAGGCACATTGTAGAGGAAGGAGAGAGACTGGTTCATGCGTTCATATATCACACGTAGATGTGTCATGACCTACAGAGACAAAAGCATTTGAAGGAGGGGGATACTATGGATAATCTGACATTATCACAAATTTCACAGATTATAGGAAGCAAGACCATTTTCACTTGTGCAGGTATAAGGTTTCAATATGCTCTATGTATCAAAACTGTCAAACCTACTACAAAACTCACCTCTCTCCTACAGCTGCTGAAAAAATACCAATCTAGATGTTGTTCCATAGCCACCTGAAATCTCATGGAAATGCAGTAATTTAAAGTAGGAGTTTACATTTGCTGTGGGGCAGAACATGCACACAAGCAGCTATTGTGGCAGAAATCCACAGCTTCGTTCTTCTTTCAGAAACTTCACATTTGCCCCTACCCATAAGTTTTCACATAACATGTAAACCAAGTGAGGCACAGTGATTGCTGCATCAAAATATTTCAGGTGTTTGGATTTATTTATTTATTTATTTACTTCCTAATCCAAATACTGTGAAAAGAAACAGCTCTCCAAAGAAAAAGAAAAAAGAAAGGCAGCATTTACAAATTGCAAATATTTCAGCTGCAAACAAAAATATTTTCCCCCAGAAGCATTACTGCATCCTCTCATTTGATTACAGCTCTATTGCCTCAAGTGCTCTCACATTGTTATGGGCTGAGTTATGACATCATATGATATGTGATGTGATCATATGATATGATATGTGCTCTCCCAGACTGCTATCACCTTTCTTCAGTAGAAGGAGAAATTGAAGTGTATCTTAAAAGACTGACAAGATAATTAGGCCTAACAAGTAAAATGAGTTGCAGACAGCAATTTTAGTGAAATGGCAGCATGATTTCTTCAAATCTAAATACTTATGCTATTGAATAAAATATTTTGTTTTGAATTTTTCACTGAAAAACATTTCACAAACAGAACTCCCAGGCCACACTTCTCCAACCATCTGACCAATTCTAGACACAGAGATGCTATATCAATACTCATTCCTACAACGACACGTTAGACAATACACTGCACTTCTTGTATTTGTACATCAGTTTCTATTCTTCACTAGTGCTGCCACACAACCTGCACTCTGCAAAATTTCATTGATTTTTGTCATTAAATAATCCAATGAGACTTGGAAAAAAAAGTTATAATAGATGCTTAAGACAAGGCAAAGACACTAGTCAGTGCAGAAGACTTTTAGAAATGTGCATTCCTCATTCCAGCAATTTCAAGACAGCACAATATCAATGTACACATCTGGCTGAAACAGATGTTTGAAAATCTAATCTGCCATCCAGGGAGGTACATGGTTTTGATTTTTCTTTTAGTGATGTCAGTCAATTTAAAAATTGTGGCTGGAACGGTGCCTGCTACTGAATCCTACAGAGGGAACAGCAGCAGATTCCACAGATTCCAGCACACTGTTTTTACAGCTTATCCATTGCGACTCCAATTTTAATTGCTGTTTTGAAAGCCAAATACATCTTCAATCTTGGGTGTTTTCTTTCTGCTTTCTTGCCCTCTATGATTTATGAAGACAAGATAAAAGATATTCTAAAACATACGCATTGAGGACCATAGTAACATTCAGCAGTTAAATGCCACGAAGGACAGGGTCTGTTTTAAAAGAACACATTAAACTTGAGTGCATCACAGTAATCACATTTATAATCATTACAAGTGCCTCTGCAATGACTATAGAAAGGTTGGTCACAGTCAGATGGCTACACCACTTCTGATTCTGCCACTTCAGCTGAGAGAAGCACAACCATGTGCTGTTGCTAAATCTAATATTGATGTTTTTCCAGAGGTATTATTTACCAAAGCACTAACAAAGGCTCTCAGCATTAATGGTCTGGAAGGGTCCTCAGAGCATGCCCATGACTGACTCATGGTCCAGATAAACAAAAAACCTGTACTCAGTTCTTCTCAGAAGAAAAATCATACTCACATTACTCTATCACTTTGCCTTAATCTTCTGGTGGAAAACAGATTAGTTCTGATTGCATTTAAAGCTGTGCATGGAAAGGAGCTGGGTGTTTTATAGGAAATAGGTTGACAGAAATTTCCCAATAGTTATGAACTAACACAACCTCACTAACCATCAGTGGGGATTACCTGAGATCTGATTTGGGCAGCTTTCTTTGGGTCCACCATGCGGACGTGTTCGAAGTGTTTGAGAGTGTGCTGTCTGTCCTTCTGCTCAGCACGCACATACTTCTTCAGCATGTTGAATACATGACGAGGCTGCAGGGAAAGGAAAAGAACAAAAAAAATCCATTTAGAATGACATATGTTTTCATTTCTTACACTGGAGATGTATCCCAAGCCAAAAGCCCTTGGTGCTATCTTCTGAAGGCAACTCTGACTGCTATAAGGAAGATCTTCTCAAATGAACACCATCAGGATGCACCATTAAATAGTAGATGTAGGCAGCAGATAATGTTCCTGAGAAGGGTGTTCATATTTCTATGTTTCTATGAATAATCAATCCCCAGACTTGACTGCAAAACTTAAGGAAAAAAAAACCCAACACAATGTTCCTGCCCTGTCATTATTGCTATACCACCAGAGGAGAAAATAAAGGAAAGGAACTACAGAGCTGAGTTACAGAACATACACATCCAGAACACACTCATCCAAAACACACAACTGACTGAAAACCCGTAAGAAAAAAGAGACATCTTCCCAGTTTTCTGAAGTTTCTCAGCTTACATGCCAGATTTTGCAAAAATATGAAGTCTATTGTAAATAATATTAATCAGTAAAACCTAATGGATATATATGCATTCAGGCAGGTAATTGAATACAAAGAATGGAAAATAAGGAACAGGAAAGGGAAAAAGAAAGGAAAAAGGAAAGAAGGAGAAGGAGAAGGAGAAGGAGAAGGAGAAGGAGAAGGAGAAGGAGAAGGAGAAGGAGAAGGAGAAGGAGAAGGAGAAGGAGAAGGAGAAGGAGAAGGAGAAGGAGAAGGAGAAGGAGAAGGAGAAGGAGAAGGAGAAGGAGAAGGAGAAGGAGAAGGAGAAGGAGAAGGAGAAGGAGAAGGAGAAGGAGAAGGAGAAGGAGAAGGAGAAGGAGAAGGAGAAGGAGAAGGAGAAGGAGGAGAAGGAGAGAAAAGCAGTTGAAGGGAACTTGAAAATATACACAGTGATGGCAGAGACTGAAGGCTAAGACATGTATTCCTATGTACTTTCCTGCTCTGCACAATAACACAGTGCCAAAACAGGAAGTGATCTCCAGCATCCAGCTAGGACATCCATCTTTAACTCTGAGATTATATGGATTCTGGAAATGCAGTCCCCCTTCTCTCCATTCCCACTTGTGGTGCTGTGCTTGTGCATCCTACCTAAAGCTGCTGAGCAGGGGGAGGGAACAGAAAGATGACCTTACCGTGTGGCAGATTAAAGAATGAACAGAAGCGATAAAGAGCCTGTCTAGGCACTGACAGTGACACAGTGAAGAAGGTATGGAAGTGATAAAAAAAGTGTGAGAAGCTCTGTGCACAGCTTTCCAAAGCAGGAAGAGCTGTGGGTGAAAGTGAAGTTTTAAGAAGATTTAGATTCATGGACAAATATAGAGCTTAAACTGATTTAACATTTACACAAGAGATGAATACTAAGATATGGAGTCCAAAGATTTCAGAATTTCTTCAGTTTAAGAGAAGCAACAGATTAAAAAATGTCTGAGGAAAGCAAACCAAAGGTTATTTGATGAAGAGATGTCAGACAGAAATAGAGATAGGAAGCCATATCTTGCCAGAGAATTAAACTTAGTGTCTCCAATGCATGAGAGAAATAACTGAAAGTCCCCAAAGCCAAGTACTCTCAGATGAAGTTGCAAGAAACTGTGGACAAATGCTGGAAAGTGAGTAATCCTCACAACCTTGTGGGAATGGCCAAACAACTGAAATGTCAAGTGTAAAGCTCTACTGAAATGAAGGCTAAAATACCAGAAAGTTCAATAACAAGAAGAAAATTTTGAAGACAGAAAATTTAGCTACCTTTCCTCACAATTCAACTTTTCTTGTCCCCAAGACATGTCCAGGTAAGAGGCCAGAGCATGCTGATTAGTTAGGAATAATATGGGTACTGTGTACTCCAGAACTCTGGACTGGCTGGCAAGAAGCTTAAATCCCCAGTCTCATGGCACACACTATTCAGGCAAATGCAGCAAAAAAGATACACCTAATAAGATGTGAACACACCAATTATTTCAAGCACATACTGTAACATCATTTGCTCCCATCAAACTCACTCCAAAGCTCCCCCTTCTCAGGTTCAAACGCCTGTTTTTATCTACAACTAAGAACAACTGAGATTGGTTGTAGTCCTTGTTACAAGCTATTGTAACTGTCCAGCAGATGTGCTCATGTCTTTGGGTATTTTTTAGTTGTCAGTTTAAAATCCCATTTATGCTGGAGAATGTTGTTGAAATACTATTTTATATAGCTTTCCTGAGTACCTGGGGACTTGCATGCATTCAATACCTGTGGACAGGTTCACAGACAATGTATCTGGGCTACACAGGCTACCTAGGGTGACAATGCACCTTTAAGAACTAATGTTCTACCTAGAACTGTAGAGAATATGCCTTGCCTCTTATTTGAAAGATGAGTCATTCTGTGGTCTTGTATATGAGATCTAAAATGCCCATAATCCAGTTTCTAGCAAGTTATAAATAAACATGCAGATGTCCCTATACTGATCCTAATCGGCTATTTCAGAATTCAAGTAATAATAATAAAATATAAGTATTAAGTAACAATAATAAAATATTAAGTAATAATAATTAAACAGTGCTGTTTCATTGAGCTTGGAAAATGGAAACATCACATGTAGTTTGCATGGCTAAAATCTCTCCTCATGGAAAAAAAAAATCTCTTCTTGTGGAAATCCAAAATATTTACTACAAAGAAACCACACTAAAACCATTAGAAAGCAGGTCTGTGTATTGAAAATGCAACTTCCTGGCTTTGTGCCATGGAACTTCCAAGGGAAATTCTAAACTGGCTTGTCATTTTGATCAAATTTCACTCTAAATCACAGAGGAAACTTTCACAACGCTATTTAACCTTGTCTTTAGAGAAAAATCAATCATCACTCCCTTCCAATTACTGCTCTTGCAATGTGTAACAATTGCTTCTTTTCATCCACTATTCTGAATACCTTGTGTATCATATTCAGTACATATTTCACTTGCTACATTATTAACTTGCAGGTCATGTTTCATCAGGGAGAAGTAGCTCATTTTAGAAACACTCAAGAAAAGCTGAACTGGATGAGTGCAAACACTTACTCATGGGCAAGACAAATAAATCCCCATCCAGATATCTATTCTTTGGAATTAAAGATGCCTTCTCATAATTTCTACTAATTTGCAACAAAACATGTTATCTCACACATCAAAATCACATTGCTGTAATGGTGTCCAAAACTTACATTTGCCTCCCCTCTCAAGGACTCCTCTGGTGACCAAATAAAATGAAAACCATTTGATTCAATCTCATTATTTGTTTTTCACTATTTCAACTTACTGAACTTTGACAAATTAGGACAAATTTTGTTTCTGCTCACTATTTTAAAACTCTTAATTCTAGATATAACAAACGTGCCAGGGTTTAAAACGACACTCTGGAAAATGGCATTACCTGACCACCTTTCTTGAAATCTGAAAAAACAGAGCTGAAATCCATGCTATTTCACAAAAAACCTACAGAATTAAGTATATGTGAAGAATTCCACAGCTGGAAATTAATGGGTTTGGAGAAGCAGAGCTGAAGGGTGGAGTATTAGAGCCAGACTGCCGTTTCCTGCTGCACAGGAGGATTTTTATCACCAATTCAGCAGCAACACTTTGGCCTGCCTCCAGCTGCATATTTCCACAGCAACCTCCTTCCACTCAGGAAATGCTTTGAGCTCCCCAAACTCTGAGACACTGAGCATGGGCCCCCCTGCAGATTCCTCTTCCCGGCCCAAACAGCCAAACCACACTAGTTTCAAACTGCCCTGCGCTCTCTCTGTGAACAGGCACTGCTCCCAAGAATAACAGGTACCAGAGTAAGTTCTGAAGAAAAGAAAACATGGAAAAAAATCAGATGGATTAATCTACATTACAGGGTTGATGTTAATGATCCTGCTCTTCTAAGCAAGAATTTCTATTTCAGTAAAATAGTGCTGAATTAGAGAAGAAGCATTTTAAACTGATTTTAAGGATTATATGCTCACTTTAATTTATGTGCAAAGTAAAGAGGTTAATTAATTACCTTTCAAAGTTTTCCTGTATGTTTCCCTCATCTGAAACCCTTTATTTCATCAATTTTCTTTTCTGCTTGTCTTTGTCACCCACCACCACCTTCCCACAGATAATGTGCCTCTCTTACCATCAAAGATGAGAAAGGAATACAGAAATCCACAAAAATTTGACATGCACATGAAAGAGGGAATAGAAGCAAATTAAAGAATCAATCTGCTCACAGAGAATGATGGATTTGAATTCACCTATTTAATGTACAAAATTAAGGGGAAAATTTTCAAAAGTTTTAAAAACTAGAGGCATATTGCTTCCAGCTGCCACTAATCCTCCTTTCCTGTAGTAAGCCCACCAAAGTTGATGAAACAATATACTATTTTGACACTGGATACTGAACAGCTGCACCCCATTTTCAAAGAAGAGCAAAGGACAGCAGCACAGCTAAGCTGCATCAGGAATCAAGAATGAGGATCAAATTTTGAGTTTCCAGGGAGCCTGCATTACATGCTTCTGAATATAAATATTTGGTTTTGCCTAATTTTATTTTCTTGTACGCCTTGAAACTATCCAATTTCATCTCTGTGTGCTCCCTCTCTCCCTTGCTGCCCTGAGTGGTACTCAGAGGCACACCTCTGACACTGCACTGGGCAATCATCCATGTAACACATGAAAAAAACCTGCAGTTAGTTTTGGATCTGATACAGGAGCTATTCACAAAGGATTCATGGACTTTTTAACCCTCCTAACTGCATGCAGCACTTCCATAAAAATCTCTATTTCTTTTTAACATTTACATCCAAATTCTTCCTCACAACTTTAGAGAAAGAGACTCCATCACTTAAAATATATAGAATCTATTTTTATAGTAAATATACCAATAGCAAACCATGTAACTTGAAGCAGGCAATGGAGCATTGAGGATGTTCTTACCCTTCCTTTTGCTGTTAATATATCAGTAAAAACATCTTTTATTATCTTTCACAAAAGTTGCCAAATTAAGTTCTAACTGTGCTTTGGTCTAATTTTTTTTTCTACAAGCCTGTCCTGGAGTGACTTTATGATGCTGAATTACAATTCATCCCCATTCATCTGTTTAGCTCAGAAATAAGTTTTGCACCTTTAAGACTGGTTCTGAGAGTGAAGAGACAAGGGCAGGGAAGAGATGCAGAGTTTGTTTTCAGTAACTGCACTCACTCCTACACATTCCTGCTCCTGGACTGTGGTGTCTGCGGACAGACAGACAGTGGGACAGAGCTTTCCTTTGCTTTTGGTTAGTTTTTAGCTAGCTAAGGCAGAGAAGTTCCCTGGACTGGGTTTTTTTCTTCTTCTTGGTCCTGTTTAAACCTGCTCTGCACTGAACACCAGCAGAGCTCCAGCAGCTCACACCTGTGGCCCACTGGGCCGGGCCTGGGCTGCAGCATTTCCAGCACCAGAGGGACTGATCAGAGACTGAGTGAGCTGAGCTACAGCCCACAAAGGGACTGCCTGATTTTATAACCTATTTTGGAGCAGCAATAGTTTTTATTGTTTAGTATTGTTCATTTTTTGTGCTGGTGAATGCTTTGCCTGTTGAATAAACAATTTTATTCTACTTTTCTCCAGGGAACTATTTTCCTGAACCAGTTGGGGAGGGGCTGCTTGAATCTGCTTTCTAGAGGAACCCCTTTGGAGGTTTTCTCCCAAATTTGTCATAAACCAGGACAAATACAAACTTTAGTGCCCAACACGTGGCTTGATAAAGTGGAAAAAACTCTGTACTGATTGCATTTTGGTTCCACTTAGTCTGAATTAGGATAAAGTAGTCAGTAGCCATGTTGCTTGAATTCACAATATCTCTCTGGGTGGAGGCCTTCATGTGTTTCTGGTCTCTAGGCATTTTTGATGTTTTTGTACCTTTCTGGTCCCTAGGCTTATTGTCTTATCCAGAGATAGGTCCAGTATTGTCCCTAAGATGTAGTTTTTACAGTAGAGGGGCATGGATTACAATAGCTATTGTGCTGGGCTTGGTGATAATGATTTATAGGGAGTTTTCAAAGGTACTGGACTCTGTTCTAGATATATATGGTTTATGGTTTCTTCATCCTACCCTGTGTCCTACTTCCAGTTCCTAGTAGTTTTGGGGATTTAGTAGTAATTGCACCCAGCTTGTTAGAGAAGGAACAGGGAATAAGGCTTTTCAGCCTTTCCTTTCCTTCTTCTCCTTTGAATCTCTAAAGTCATTTTTTGAGAATGTTCAGTTTCCCCTGAATGTTAAAGATACCACTATCCTGGTACTTAAGCTTTCTTTATATGGTCTGCAGTTTGTCTAGAATGAGGGCTGAGATGCCCAAAGGAGTGGATGAGACCCCTGACCCAGAAATAGACCCAGGTGTGGAAAATCCTGAGTGGTGCAGGAAATGGGAGGATATGGGCCAAAACCTGAAGGAATTTTTTGACCATATAGCCTGGCACTTGCCATGTGAACAAATTCAGAACCCAGCTGAGGTGGGGAAATACTTGAAAGAGAAGTGCCATGATGACTTTAAGGAGAAAAGGATCACTGCTGTAAGCTGGGCACTGGACTATGCTTATCACACACTGCTAGATACTGTAGGGTAGCAGATAGAGGCAGGGGCCAGGGAGACATATCAGCAGCTGCCCCAGTCACTCAGACTGCACCTAGCACCCCAGCTACTCAGGCTGTAGCTAAACCACAGTAAACCTAAGCCCATAGCTAAACCAGGCAGTGAGCCTCAAGCAATGGCTGTTGCTGCTAACACAAGAAGCAAGGAACACAAAACCAAAGCCAATTGGCCAGTGGGTGATGATGATCCAAGGGAAGGACTCTCAACACCAATTACTGACACAAAATCAGAAGTCACTATTAAGTCCTCTTCTCTTAAGGCCCTTTGTGGCCTGAAAAAATGCCCTAGGAACCTGTCGTGGACATATTTTATGAAAAATCCTTTTGCTAGGATTTTTTCTCCTGAGAAGCTGAGAGGCCTCAGAAATGAAATGCAAACAATGGTTATCTGCTGCTATGGAATGCAACAGGTGCATCTTTGATTGGTCTGATGTAGTTGTTTTTAATTAATGCCCAATCACAGTCCAGCTGTCTCGGACTCTCTGGTCAGCCACAAGATTTTATTATCATTCTTTTCCATTCCTTTCTAATCCTTGCAAGCCTTCTGATGAAATCCTTTCTTCTATTCTTTTAGTATAGTTTTAATATATCATTTTCTTTTAATGTAATATATACCCTAAAATAATAAATCAGCCTTCTGAAACATAAAGTCAAGATTCTCATCTCTTCCCTCGTCCTGGCACCCCTGCGAGCAACACCACAGGAACCCCCTTAAATATTTCCTGGGATACCCGACCCTCCTTCCAAAGATGATACATCCTCTTTTTATTCCTAAGTTCCTTCAAAACCTCCTCCTCTCTTTCAATACAACTAGACAATCATCCTGCTGAATTCAAGGTCAGTGTTTTCAAGTGCTTTGGCATGCACCTGATCAGCAGTTCAACACCTCAACTGTCATCAGCTACAGAGCACACAACCAAGAAATGCTGAGGCAAGGACAAGACCACCTACAAGAATGAACAAGGACTTAATTTAAGGACATTATTATTTAAACTGTTCACCCCTGTTATTTTTAAGATAAGTCCCTGTCTGGTAGCACTTTCAGCTAATGTTACCACCATGCTTGCTGCCTGCTCCTTTCAGAATTATTAGCTTTTGTAGGACATCTATAGGATATAACTCAATATAGGATGCACTTCTGTCTTTCAAACAGTACCTTCAAAACTTATTTTTACTGGACTAATGTCACCTTTCAGGCCTGGGGCTCTCCCCCTGACACAGAAAATGTATCAGTAATTTAAATGTCCTGGGAGCTGACTACAAGCTACACAAGCACAAAATGCAAGTTTTTCTGGTCCCAGAGTCACTTAACATTTTTTCCCCTTGCAGCTGAAGTTCACTTTGTGTCCTCTGCATTCCACATTTTGTCAGCTGTAGAGACCTTTCTGCTGTTATATGTGGTCCCCATCATACCCTTCAACAATCACAGATACCTGAAGAACCAAGCTTCCATCCTGACACACACAGAGCTTGAAATCAAATAATTTTACTGGAGGATTTTTCGGACAGGATTACATTGGTACAGAGCTGAACTTCAAAGCAGGAAAGCTTGGCTCCAAAGCCAAATGTGGAAGCCTACCTTTGGTGAACTACCCAAACCCACGGTGCAAGAAGGCAAACACGACCTGCAACCAGTCCATACACTTACCTCAGCTCTGAGCCAGACTCCAGCTACTCAAAAGAAGCCACATCCCAGCTTATAACTCACTAATCCATCTCCTAATGAGTTCAAGCCTTTCACTACCCTCACTGTGGTAAAAGGTTATAACATGCAACTCACACTCAGACCAAGTAACATCCTCTACCAATTTAACATCAACTAGGTTCATTTTCCACAAATTACTACTGCAAAATACATGGAAACTCTTCACACAACTATCCTGAAGTTACCCCTCAACACTTTTACCTAAGTGAAATATTTTAATTTTTTAAATTTAATTTTTACTTGGTGGACATGATAAAAGCATGAGAGTTTTGTACCACAGGATGGAGAACAAAAGTTCAATTATGATAACAATGATAAAGAACTAAGAGAATGATCACTTTTCCAAATAAACAGGTTTTCTCCTCAGAAGGAAAGTTACTGAAAATATGTAATGTAGTCATGTTAGTCATATTGGTATAGCTCCCTTTAAGGTCAGATTCACTAAAAGATTCACAGTGTGACAATGTTTTTTCCATCTAGGAAGTGTTCAAGAGGCCAGAGATACATAAAACTGCTCTCCCCCAGTCTTTTTGCAACTTCTCTTCCTCTGGAGGTCACTGACCAGCTATTGTGGTACTGAAACAAGTATCAGAGATATAAAGTCATTAAATTCCACTCAATCTGCATTCTGAATGCACATGTTTACACCCATCAAAAGCAGGCAACTTCGAATTGCTAGTGTGCTAACTTCATGCCATCCAACAATCTCACAAGATCCTTCACCAAACACTTCAACAGTTCAACAAACAAAACAAAAACTCACAACCATCCTATCTTTATGCTCCATGTTGTCATGGTGAAGTATCCTAATGTGCATTACTTGGAGGGACACCATCCTACTGCAGGATCTGTGAACTGCTACAATTTCTGACAACCAAATCACTTCCAGGTTATTTGCTGAAGTGTCTTTACTATTCATCTATCCATCAACAGGTATTCACATGGGGAGCTTGTGTAGGCACTTAGGCAAACTGTGTGACTGCTGTCACAGCCTTTGCACAGTGAGATCCGGGCTCCAGAGCTGGACTGCCCCTGGGCACATCTACATTCCCCCCAGGACAACTGCAATGGTTTAGACACAGCTGGCAGAGCCTGTGGTGTCCCACTCACCCTGGGTGGGACAGTCTGCAGGGCTGTGATGTAGTTCTCCAGAGCAATGCGCCGGCGGTCGTTCAGCATGGCTTCCACCCGTGCCATGTGAGTCTCCACAAGCTGCTGTCTTTCATTTGCTGCTTCCTGCTCCAGTGATTCCACTTTCTCCTGGAAATGCTGAAAAAAACATCAATCACAACAGAAACAGAGAAGACATCAGCACAGATGGGGAAAAAAAGGGCAGAGAATAACATGAAATCTCCATAAAGTAGATTATTAAATTTCATCACACCCAGCACCCCCTGTATCTTAACTGGGGCTCCAGATGGTAAGGTTGTGGTTGGATTTTCCTTTACCTGGATGACAGCTTTCTTGTCGGCCTTTGGCAAGCTCTTTGCTTGGCGTTCTGCCTCTTCCCACTCCCTCATGACCTGATGAAGAATATAAAAAGTGTGACTTTGCTATTTTCCTCCCTTGTCCCATAGCTTAGCAGCAGCCAAGCACTGCAGCTCCAAGAGTCGTATTTTTACATTCCTCTCCTCCTTTTATCTCTAAATAAAAAGGCAGTTACAACATTTTATGAAGGTAGGATCCTGTTATTAAATTAAAAAAAGACAGCACTTGTGTGTCTGAACACTGTGTCAAACTATCACAGCTCCCTGTGAAGGAACACATTAACCAGTCCTCAAGGAAGGGAAGTGGAGATCTCCACGGTAAACACACCAACCTTTTTCACCTCAGCCAGAAAGAAAACTGATTCCACTCTTTTTGTCCAAGGGTGTAAATTTCACACCTTGAACTCATTCCAATTGAATCATGCCACCTTTACTGGCACCATGAAAGCTTTTAATTTATTCAGACTGCATCATTGGCCTGAGTAGGGCAGATCAAAAATTACACATAATTTGTGCTAGTCCAGCTATTTGTCCAGAAACAGAGGCTGTAGAAACACTTCCAAGAACTGAATATGTATCTCAAGTACAACACTGTCAGAAAAATGTAGGAGATCTTTCAGTGTCATTTCTTTCAGCATGTATGAAGCCTCCTCTTCCTGTAATACAAACAGTAGTATTTCAATAGTCAGGGAGTGGGTTAACTTGTTGTCCATGAGATCTGAAACCTTTCTGTCCTCTGTAGGCATCACTCATTTCACACCTAGACAGCAATCTCCTCAGTAAATACATTTTATATAGGAACAATTGTTCCCACTGAATGAAGTGCACACAAATATGTGACTATTTATGTGCAGGATTAGCATAAGAAACCTATAAGCAATTACTCACAATGTGCATTTCCTTTCCTTCTCAATAAAACACACACTTTCACACCGTTTAATAAAAATTGTCTAGATAATTTTGAAAAAAGCTCAGGGTCCACATGGACAACTGAAATTTTACCAAGACCAATACCAAAGGCTTAAGAAGTGACACCTGCTGTGTCTCATGTTTGCAAGTTGAGCCTCCAGCACTCACCTCCTATCTCAGACTTCCCAGTTTTTCCACACACACCAGACATTGCTAATCAGGCTCTTTGATGAGCAGACTGGAAAGTGCTGGTGGTGCCTAAGGGTACCTGGCTGAACCTGTGCCTTTAAAAAAAACAACCCACAGAGACCTGAGCTCAAAGGTGACTTCTGCAAGTCCCAGGCCTTAAAATGTAATACCTCTCAGTTCTATACAGGGTTGTGGGATTACCCATGCCCAGCAGGCTGAAATCTGCACTCCAAAACAACTCACTGTATGGGATTTTGTTGCCAGTTTTAATCTTCCTTTTAACCCCAAACCCTAGAGTGTATCTCAAGACAGCAATATATCAGTTATGGTAAAAACAGATCATCTCATGGTCAGCAAAATGATTTACCTGTAAGAGATTCAGGCCTCAAGAACAGCCCAAAAGAATGGAGACTTATCTTTTGGGAAGCTAATGGGGTGCTGTAAACTTTAAATTTTTTTCGGTGAAATCTGAGAAATTGTTTTGCCCGCTTTTTGGCTTGACCAGGGGCATGGTTAGGTAGCAGTTAAAAGCAGAAACTGGAAACTAAATAGTTAGAATCACGGGTCTTTATCTCACCCCTCTCTTTTACTGAAAACTAAGCTGAAATTTAAGTCGCAAGAACTGTACTCCAACCAAGGTAACTGTCAACCTAAAACTGCCTCTTCAGGTTACATTATCTTCTCATCAGACAATACCCATTGATGTTTAAATTGAAGCCAAGCTCTAAGGCAGCAGGAAAACAAAATTTACAAGCAGTTGTAGCATGGAACTAATGACAGGGAACATGATGGGCAGAGCACTGACTGAAGTTATAGGTCACCCCTCACCTGCTACTATTGCAATACTTTGGCACAGGAGATTTCACAGATTCTCTGACAGAACTAGATGACAATAACTGACATCATAATTTAGAGCACAGTGGTGTGTTCTGGAAAAAAAACATGTTAATTCTCAGAGTGCTGCTGTGTATTCAGTGTGCATTAAGCATTCAGCTCTTAATTGTGCTGAGGCCATATGACTGGGGGGGCTGAGAAAATAATTCATGCACATAGGCAGCATCTTTCCAGAGACCTGAGATGCCACTGATGGCAGGATGTGTCAGAGACTGAGATTTTATGCTTTTGTCTATTATAGCAAGAGCACATAACAAAAGCTGCACAGAAGACCATCCAAGCCCACCCTGAATAGGCCTCCTGACTGAAAGCCTGAACTGTGAGTTAAACCTCCTAAGGAACAGAGATAAGAAAAGTGACACTATTGTTCAAAGCATCTGGAAGAGCATCCAGTGAGGGCCCAGCCCAGCACCTTCAGGGGTGGGGGCCACAGCCCCAGGCTCATCTGCTGCCAGGCTTGCACAGACCTCCACCAAAGGGGGGAGGAGAAGGGGTTTGGGTGCATGTAGAAAAAGTCTCTGGTGAGAGGCAGTGAATGCCCATCCTCCACTGGGCAGAGGAGCCTGGGGTCCCTTCACTCCAGGAAAAGCCACATCCACGTGAAGGACAGCTGAGGGGGTGTCATGGCCCATCAATGGCACCCCAAAGGGGTCCCCAGACCCTGCACCACAGCACTGCAACATGATGCAACAGGTCCACAGTGTTGCAAGGGACAGTGTCAAAGCTAGCACCCTCAGGGCAGGCACCTGGACGTTCCTATCTGGCCCAAATGTATATTAATCCATGGGATTCTATACTTTTTGTCACCGCCAGGGTGGGAGACCCTCACCACCAAAAAGATGTGATGGAGGAGAAGAATGAGATGTCATTGGGACCTTCAGAAGGGTGATATGTTTCTACCTAACCCCTGTCACTCTCTCCCAGTCCTCCACTCCCCATGCACAACTGCTCTTCTAATTCTTTCCTTTGTCTTTCTCTTTGCCTCTTTTACTATTAAATAAAATATATCAAGTTTTTCTGGCAACAACATCTAACCTTGTTTGGTTTTAATCACATTTTTTGGGTATATTTAAAACTGTCTGATCCATTTTATTCACAGAAGCTTAGTTTGCTTTGGTTTTCTGTGTTATGCCAGATCATGACAACCCCCAAAGGAGTCCCAAGACCCTGCACCAGAGCACTGCACGTGATCCTACATGATGCAACAGATCCACAGTCTTGCAAGGGACAGTGTCAAACTGGCCCCCCTCAGGGAGGTACCTGTGTGTTCCCACCTGCCCAAATGTGTATTAATCCATGGGATTCTAAGCTTTTCAGCAGGGGACCATCACATCCAAGAAGATCAGATAGAGGGGACCAATGATATCATTGGGACCCATGGAGGGTGATATGCTTCTACTTCATTTCTGTCACTCTCCCTGTCCCCTTCTTTTCTTTTTCTCTTCCTTTTCCTTTCCTTTCCACCTCTTTCAAATAAAATACATCCAATTTTTAGTATCAACATATAACCACTTCTGGGTTTAATCCCATTCTGGGGAATATTTGAATGAATATTCAGGGTTCTTTCTGCTTTATTCACAGAGTTAGTTCTCTTTGCTCCTCTGTGATTAGAGAGGATAGCAGCAGTATGTGAACTTACAGAAGGCCCAGAAATTATGGCATTAAGCCAAGCCATTAACTACAATGATGTGCTCAAGCTTGAACATTGGCCTAGATTAGCAACTTCATGATTTTCTTCTTCATCTTCTTCCTTTCTGTCTTAAAATCACATCTCTGATATTTGCCTAATTTTTCTACTCTGAAAGAGCAGCTATGGATTTTCAGAACAAGAGTTGCCTTGCCATCTTTATCCCCCAAACTAACCCTCATGGCAAAAATAAGCACTGTGGATAATGTGATTAAGAGGACCTTTGGCTACACCAGGTCTGTGTCTGTCCATTTTATTTCATTAAATCTTTTAAGGCATGGAAGGCAGGGTGATAAACTGACAGCCTATACAGCTAGTTGGGAGGAATGTAAATTAGTTCCTCAGAGTTCAGGTCTGGTGCCACAAAACTGGAAGGTTTTGGAAAAAACCAGAATTACACAACTGTTTGCAGAAACAATATTACTGTAAAGACTGCTGTGACCTGAGTGATGGATTTTTGTAACTGAGAAAACTTCAATACTTGAGAGCATCTCTGTGTGTGTGTGCTAACCAACTGAAGGTACAGCTATCCATGGGCCATGCTACCACCCACAAGGAACTGCTGCTCCCACCAAAGGTCATCACTTCAGGGATTTGTGAGTGAGAAATAAGCCACAGTGCTATGGAGGGCCCCAAAGAGCAAGGAGGAGAAAAAATTCTCCAGTTACACAGGTGCAAAAGAAAGCTGAACTTGGCCTCTGCATTTACAAAACTATTCTCCTCTGTTGATAGCACAGACCTATGAAAAATGTACAGATTTAAGGCTCTTCAAGGGTTGGAGGCTTTGTACAGGGAAAATAACAGCTTCTGTTTGAGATATAGGCAGCAAGCCATTTCAAAGTCAAACTTCTTCAAAACTCAGGCCTTAGAGCCTGGCAGATGCTTTTTGAAATTGGGCTTCAAGGGACAGTAAGAGGGAAAGAGGCGGTATGGAAATGTCATTCATTATTAAGAGATGCTAAGTACAAAAATTTAATTATGCATTGAAGCAGCAGAATTCATTCACTCCCATTTTTTACACTAGGGCACAAAAGCATATCTGCAAGAGAAGAATTTATGGCAGGCATTTGGGTTAGCACAATCAGGCCAGCAGAGGTACTTGCCTGAAGGTTGGCTTCGTAAGAATGGTCACAGTTGTGCCAAAAGGGGATCTGTCTTTGTCAAGGGCTGTTTTTCCACACTTAAGTCTTGACCTTTTTTCTGGTAATATCATTAAACTTCTCCAAAGAGTCCTCACTACAACTGAGGGGGGTAATCCTATTAACTGGACAGTTTTAAGGAAGGAAACAGGCTTCCCACACACTGCAGTAGAGATGGTGGAATCTAAGGAATACATGAACTGGTATTATTTAACGTCTTTGTTGAGGACATGGACAGCAGGAATGAGAGCAATCTCAGTTAGGTGACACCAAGGTCAGTGGTGTGATTGATACTCTACAGGGCAGGGATGTCATCCAGAGGGACCTGGACAGGCTTGAGAGGCAGGCTTGGGAAAACCACAGGTTCAAGTTCAACAGGGCCATGTGTGGGCTCCTGCACTGGGGCAATCCCAAAATCAGTAGAGGCTGAGAGTGGACTGAGAGAAGCCCTGGGAAAAGAACTTGAGTGTCCTGGTGGATGACAAACCAACTGTGAGCTAGCCACGTGTGCTCAGAGCCCAGGAAGTTCAGTGTATCCTGTATCCAAAACACCATGGACAGCAGGTTCAGCATTCTGTCCCCCTGCTCTGCTCTGGGGGATGAGACCCCACCTGCAGTGCTGCATCCAGCTCTGGGGCCCAACACAAGATGCACATCAACCTGCTTGAGCGGGTCTAGAAGAGAACCATAAAGATGATAAAGGATTGGAGCACCTCCTGTGAGGCCAGGGTGAGAGATCTGGGGTTCTTGAGTCTGGAGACCTTCAGAGAGACCTTACAGCAGCCCTCCATTGTCTAAAGGGAGCCTTCATGAAGGCAGGAGAGGGGACTTCTCAAATCATGTAGTGATACGGAGAAATGGTTTTAAACTGAAAGAAAGTAAGTTTCAATTCAATATTAGAAAGAAATTCTTTACTGTGAGGGTGGTGAGGCCCTGGCACAGGTTGCCCAGAGAAGCTGTGGATGCTCCATCCCTGGAAATGTTCAAGGACAGGCTAGATGGGATTTTAAGCAACCTGATGTATTGCAAGATGCCCCTGCCCATGGCAGGGTGGCGGAACTAAATGATCTTTAAGGTCCCTCCAAGTCAAACCATTCTGTGATTCTACAGTGTCACTGGGACTAAAAATCATCTGAAGATGTATCCAGGATGTTAGGGCAACTAGCATTCAATAAACCCCAAAAACCTTGAACGAACACCAGACCTGTTCAGGCTGGTTGAGAACTGCAGTATTTTTAGATGTTTGCTTTGGAAATAAACTTCCAAGACGCAAAACTATTCTAGGACACAAGGTGTCATTAAGTTCCTACCATAAGTATTCTACATGCTACAATTCCAAAAATATCGTAGACAGCCAAAGGAAGAGCAAATTTAAGACATGAGGACGTCACAGGATGTCTTAGGAGAGAAATGTATAAATATACTGCTCTCTTGAGTAAGGTTTGGTATCTGGTTCATCAGGCTATTTAGCAGCAACTAATTAAGTAAGGGAGCTGTACAGCCATTAACAAAATGAAAAGAGAAAGAGAAAAAGGGGAATGGTTCCAAAACAAGAAACAAGAATCATGACATCTTGGAATCAGTTAACACAACCTTTCCCTGTTATCTTTTGGAGAACAGCAAACATTTAAAGGTTACACATGCATCAGTGATTGGCCACCCCTGTTTGCATGGGAATGCAGTTTTCCTGCTATTGAGGCTGCATTATAAATTCTTGGGAAAGGCTTAAAATTTGTATTAATGTAGTTCTCCTTACTATAAAATATGAACATTTATAAGCCTTGTTGCCACAGGTGTGGTGCAGAAACCTTCAGGATCTGTAGTCTAAAGAGATGGACACTTTAGAGCACAAGAGACTGAAAGAGTCTGAACAGGAGGTGCATCAAGTCATCACAGAGTCAAACTTCCTTACTAAAAGTCATTCATGAGCTGTGAACTATGATGTGACATAAGCACTGACAGAATCCTGGTCTCTACTTGTGTGAGCATCTTTATACAAGAGCAAAAAAACCACAAGTTGTCAGAATTTCAGGATAAATTAAGGGAAATCTCAGAAAAAGGATATGCAGAATATTTACATTTTCCCTGATGACATGTTTTAAAATATTTCACTTCAAGTGTAGTGATAAACTTCCCTACTCCTTAGATAGTTACATTTTTCATGTCAACTAGAATGCATCTGATTTTTTTCTTAGTTAACTGACTGTTGCAAAATAAGGTGTGCACCAAACCCATTACTATTTTAACACTAGACTTCTTATTAAATGAAATAAATTATCTGTGTTTTGTGAACAAACCAATCTATTTCAGATTATGACATTTATCAGGATTAAAGAATTACTCGATCAGTTTTTCTCTTTTTATTAGAAGAAAAATTGGCATTTCTGCTGCTTTCTAAGACTGCATCTTCCAGCTTTGAAAGAATAGGACTTTGAATAAAAAAAGAAGTTTGGCGCAGCTGGAGGACTTGGCCAGTGACTCTCATTTGTTACCTTTTCTTTTTACCAGGAAAATCATTGATGGCAAAGGTATGAAAACAAAATTAACTCATTCAGCATTATTTTTAACATAACAAGTAAGAGTTCCCCATAAATTTTCAGCTACATATATATTTGAATTTGATATTAAGAACATACCTGATTTTAAATAAAATGCAAAAAGTAATTTTAAAATAAATTGCCAGAAAAGGAAACCAGTGGTATTGGACCTTGATGTTTATGTCAGGAAACACAGAATGGTGAACTCGCTGGCTTTTCTACTAGCATCTACAATCTTTTAAACATTTGACAAGTTAACATGGAGAGGTTAGTTCAATACTTTACAAGTCATAACTTCAGTTTCTAAAAATTACCTTTCCCTTCTAGATCTTCCATGAAGATCTTTCTGATCTTTAAAGCTCTGCAGGGGATCTGTGTACTTCAAAACCCATGTCCTTTAACATGTGGTTTCATAAGCAGCTTAGGCAACTTAAGCCTAAGTTATATTTTGGTATTTTTTTACATTTTTTTTAATGCATTGATCATGCTGGTTTTTTTTACCAGGGCTGACTTAGGTTGCTGAACTGGTCAGAGCTGGTTATCTGACTTGTTTTTGGAGGACTGACATTGCAGGAGGGGGCAGCTGAATGGCCTCACCCCCTGTGTGCCCAGTGCTGACAGGAAGAATGGCTGGAAATGTGCTAATGAGGGCACCAGCTCCGGTTTCAGTCAAACCTCTGAATCACACCCTGCAGTTGACAGGGTCCTCCAGATGCTCAAATACACAGTTCACCCAAATACTGCCTCTAATTATGCAGCTTAACCTTTACATACTGGGATTTTGGAGAAAAACGTGGAAGCACATTTTCCTCCAGAATCTAAAGACTATGCCAAGGAAATCTGCACTGACTATCCTTTGCTTTCAAGAAACCCACCTCAACAGCATTTTTTACAAAAAGGTTGTTTCAAGGGGAAGGAAAGATGGGGTGGTGGCTGTATTATTCACCTACCCTCTGCAGACCTAGCCAAAGCAGGGTCTCTCCTCTGCTAGGCAGGCTATGTAACCTTTTTTTTATTCTCCAGATTCCCTGTCCATTAAATTGGCTCTGTTTTCTCTTTTTAAACAGGAGACAGATTGTTTGTGCTTCAACACTTCCCAAGCAGATGAGGAGCACCTATCTTCTATCTATGACATGTCATATTCCATATTTTCAGTATGTGGCTTGCACCAACTGGATGAGTGCTTCAGGTAAGATGAGCTGCCCAATTTATCAGAGAAGTGCCAGGCACAGCTACAGTACCAATAAGCATGGATGTAAAATAAGAGCTTAATTTTCTTTTCATTCAAAACATTTTATTTTCATTTTTGGATTAATATTTTAGCACAGAACTAAAGGCTAGTAATGTATCAGTAACAGACAGACACACTGAAATCCCATCAAGGGAACAAGTTATAATGAAAAAATACAGTAAATTAGCTGCACAGGTATATGAAGTGCATCTGAATTATACTACATTCATTTGTTGTGCTTTTTCATTCTCAAAATATATGCTTTCCTTTAAGCCTCTAATATTTTTCTTTTTTGCTGTTAAAAAAGAGCTGTGACCATTTTTATTGGCATTGCTATTATAAGCCCTGTTTCTGAGAGAGTGGGTAGCTCATCTCTCACTGGATTAGAACGTGGGTACAGTTTCACAGCAACACAAATATCTTTGGTTGAACGGAAAGAAACGGGTTGACTCAGTTTGGATTTTTAGTTCAAAAGCACCAGTTTCTCCTCTTTTCTTTGACTTTAGATGTGTATCATGTTACTTTGAGGCTTAATCCCACTAGATGAACAAATGTGATCTTACATTACCCCCAGGGCACACACAGAAAATGCCCAACACAAACTATCTTCCCTCAGCTGCTCCAAGGGAAGGACAATTAATAGAGAGGCCAAGTTCTTTACTTTAAAACATGAATAATCTCTCAAAACAAACATTCTCCCACAAAGATGAGAGACCTTTTTTACAGTTTTTTTTTTCTTTTAACCCTTCTAGTAACTGTAGCAACTTATGGTGACAGAACCGTAAATGTGTCAGACAGCTGAATTCTGAGACAAGAGTCAGAAAGGCAGTAAATGATGTTTTTACAGCATTGCAAACTGGCAGGGCACCTGGATTAAGCCTTGGGAAATAGGAAGATGAAGGATCACTTATTACTTGACAGACAAACTCACACACTCAGGAATAAAGAAATCTCCTCCTTACCTGAGACATTCTTTCACGATGCTTAGCTTCAAGCCTCTCCTTGGCCTTCTGGAAATGGGCATGTTCATTCTCATCTCCAGGTGTCTCCAAGTATTTGTCAACAGCATCAGGAGTGCTAGCAGCTGTGGTAGGGACTAATGTAAAATTTGAAGGCGGAGAGAGGGAGGAGAGGGAGAAGAAAAGAAGAATTTCTACTTTAGTATGGGAAAAATTTAGATGGATTAATAAAGAAGCATCTGTTCTAATTTCCACTGGAATACAGCCATCTATTTAGGCTCAGAGGAAGACACAGAAACAGGGTTTAGATAAACAGGTTACACAGAGCAAGTACATAAAAATACATCAGGATTTCTTCTCTCTTTCTTACCCCATTTTATAAACCAGAAGAAGTTCTGCAGAGTAAACAAAACAATGTTCTTGAAACAGGTTAGAAACTGCTGGCAAAAGAAAAATTCCAAGTATGAAAAAAAGCCTGGCAATGAATAAAGTCTGTTAGCCACCAAAATGCCTTTTGCAAAGTTACATGCTTTGTACATAAGTTTATTTTTAAAAGATAAATTGTAACATATAAATGTGAATGCAAAACCCTTTTAAAGCACTTATGGACCTCACAGTACCTAATGAAATACCTCAAATCCTTCCCTTAGCAACAGTGTGGCTTCACAGATAGTTACTTCATTTGCAGTAACTTTGATTTAAAAAAAACCTCACAAAGACTGGAAATAATCAGCAAGCTTGCACTAACAGCCAGCCTTCCTGTTGGGTAACTAGGAGGCAGCTGTGACAGGCAGTGGAAAGGTTTGCATTTAGGGTAATTCAAGCAAAGTGAGCAATAGTCCCCTCACTATGCAGTATATCCAACCCCTACTTTGCAAAGACTGATTCTGTTTTCCTTTAATATGTTAGAATTTAAGTAGTTGGTATGGCATCAAACAATAGGCAGCTTGAAAGAGTTTAGTGAAATTCCTCAGAGACTCCTTGGAGAGGAAAAAAATCCACCCAACAAAACATATCATACTCTTATTGTTCCCAATTCATTATTTTAATTAAAGGTGCTACTTGCCATCTAAACTATGTTTAAGTTGAATTTTCTCATATAAAAAGCCTCCTGAGTAAGAACTTCAAGATACATTTCCTACCCATGCCCAGCTAGAACTTGGCAATCAAACCTTCCATGAATAACCCCCTTTTCACCAACCCTGACAAATACAATTTTGCCCTGCTGATATCCATTCAATATTCATCCATTAATGGCTCAGATCACACCTCTCCAAGTTCTTTTATGCACTTCTTGACTGGGAGGAGGTCCCCAAAGCAAAAGTTCCTTAAGCATCTTTGTGATACTCCTACTGCAAGGACATTCTCTTTCAACTTATCATGAGTTTAAATATTTATGAGAGGAAAAAAAAAAACATTAAATTCTTCACATGTGGTTCAAATGAGAACAAATACAAGACAAAAGTATTTTCCTGTACATGACTTCTGCCAAGGTTGTAAACAAGAGCCATCAAGTTCCACAGAGGAAAAAGAACCAAAACAAAAAATGCTTTGACTAGACCCAGCAAAATAAGTTACAGTAAATATTGCCCACAGCAATACCTTATATTAATTACATTATTTGTGTTTGAAATTAAGTAGTCCAACTTTTGGATATGAAAACTTTTGCATTATTTCCTTTTTGAATCCTAAACTTCACCCACTTACTTATTAAAAGGTCTAGTACAACATGTGGTTCAAAGGTGAAATAAAAGTGAAAATTTATATAGAAGACACTGTGGAAACAGAAATGAATCACTTGCATCCACTAAAGGTTGTAGTCAAAATTAACAATTTACAATATTACAAGCCACAGTTTGTTAATGCCTTAGACACTAGAAGTTGGCATGCAACTTTAGCTGCCAAAACATTTCACTTCTTGCTAACCAGGGAGATGTCAACATCCCAAACAAACAAACAATGGATAAAGGAAATGACTGACAACAGGAGTATCTTCTTGTAAGCTGCTGCTAGTAAAAGGTACAGATCTCTATTTGCAATGCACCTATGAAGAAAAATTAAAGTGGACAGCATCTGCCCCTTAAAAATCACTGAGAGATTTAGCAGTTTGGACTTCTCAGTATTTAGTCTAGAGAATAAATACTATTTTTACCTAAATTCACCCAAAAACCTGTGATACTGCTCTAAATGATCAAAAATAAAACCACATGTGTCATCATTTAAACTTCCTACTAAGTTTCAGGGTTTATGTAAGGAAGGAGGGAACTGATAACACTGAACCCTGTTGGCTCTCTCTGTGAGCCACAGAAATCCAGTACTGTCATAAAATTTAAAAACCTCATTTATAAAAAGTCATTTTAATGATAAAAATTTTCAAAAACTGACTGTGCCACCAGAGTTCAACTGACTACACTTTGAATGAGGAAGAAATGAAAAAACAGTGAATTCACTGACATCAGGCTCTGACAGCTGCTGCAGCTGCTGGGAGAGCTGTCTGAGAAATGAAGTACATTTAAGAAAATGTATTTTCCCAGCTTTTAAGTTCCCAAGTTAAAAATTAAACATTAACATAATATCAAGATAGCGCTCATTTAAAAAAATAGACTTCCTGTAACTTTAAGAATTTTTAAAATGCAACAATTAACAGACAAAAAAATCTGTACAATAGATTACTTTTTAGTAGAAGACTGAAATCTTTCCTTTGGTAACAGCAATATGTTTGCTTATTCTTGTCAATATATACTCATTCTAAGGCTATTAAATCCAAATTAAACACCTGACAGATTCTATGACTTCAAAGAAGCCACTGTGGACAGCCACACAGTACAAGTTGGAATCATTATATTGAATGGAAACCACAGACAGTACTGAACATTCTTATTAAGAATCAGCAGAGACTGAGCAGGTAATCTGACAGGCTGAAGGAATTGATAACATCAGCCTCACAGCCTTCTATTTCTAAGGCAATTATGTATCAATTTCCATGGAGTTGAATGATAAATGAAAAAAAATATGACACCAGTAGCTCCTATCCTACAGATAAATCATTTCCATCAGACCTCAGAGCACCAGTCAAATTCACTCAACATGGAGGGAGTTTAGGGCTTTGCATGACAGGACAGACCCACCTTTCCAGATCAAGGCAAAGAGACTTAGCAAGGAGGCAATAAAACATGCTCTTTTAAACTTTTTTTTTTAAAGAGAAAGTGTTCAGGATATTAGTATTGAGATTTCAGTGTATGGGTATTTGTGACAACAGAACATCCTGACATTTTGGTTCAGTCCAATTCCAATTCATTACCAGAAAATCTGACTCACATCCCACACTTTCACCCTTTGCCCACTATACAAGAGAAACCCAATGCTATTCACTATTTTATATTACTCTGTAAAATCTAACTAGTTTATCCTGAAAAGCAAACTATAGCTAGACAAAGTTTAGCTTTAGCATCCATCTTTCCTCCTAAGAGAGGCTTGATTTTTCTTTTGTTTTAATAGGACACAAAGGAGCAAGAACAATCTGAACTTCGGAGAGAAAGGAATAAATAATAAATAATAATGAAGTGGCATAAAAATCAAATACAAAGACTAAATTAAGGGTGATGGTGGGAGGAAAAAAAAGACAGGAGAGAACAGGAGTGGCCTTGATGGAAACTATTCTCCACTGTTTTACTTTTCTTCTTTGAGATTTGGATGAAAAATGGTGTCTGTTCTACCTCCTTCAGCAACATTAGAGTAGTACTAAACACAAGGCATCATTTCAGTGATGAAGCTTATTATATTCAGCACTTCTAATTATTTTCATTACAATTTCTATTCAGCAAAAACATGAAGAATAAGGAGAAACAGCATGGTGAGACAGAAACAGTACATGCAATGAAAATAAAAAGTTACTTCAGGAACAGAAAATACAGGTGTATAGATGAGGGTATAGAACACACCGATGTAACATTAAAAACATGAATAAAAATATAACTGAAATAGCTTAGAAAGTGTATCCTCATAGACTCAACTGTTGTTTGAGAAACTACTGAAAGAAAAAAAAAGGCAGAAAAAAACCCCTGTGGGAGATAAAAATTCAGTTTGAGTTGTGCAAATAAAGTCAAAGAAGCTCAAGTACTCAAGCAAACTCCATTGTCCTTAAAGAGAAAATTACTTAGACTAAAAATGTTGACTTCCAGAATCAAGAAAATAATGGAAATGATAATAGTCTAGTCATTGTTTTATTGAAATGAATCTGAGGAAACAACCACCCAGCCAGACAACAACTTCCATGAGACAAAGCAGAATCTCCTGAGAAGACGACAAGATAATTTACCTTCCCAAAGAGAGGCTGCAATCAGAGATAAATCATGTTTTGCATCTCTGGAAACACCTTACCTAACACAGGAACTTAATGGTTCAAAATGTTCCTCTGTCAGTAAATGCATTAGACCTCACTCCAACCTCCTGCACAGATCTCTCCCTTCACTACATCTTCTGTCTGGTTGCAGGAGCTGATCACAGTTCATGAAGTATCCTCCTCACTCCCATCATGGCAGATTCCTCCACGGCCCTTCCCTGAAGCTTTGCCATGAACAGCTCTATAAGACCCTGAGATAAAATGCTGCTGGAGCACCAGTTCAGCAATCCTGGCTTCAGTACTGCTCTTGCTTCTGCTCCAATAAAATAGAGGTCAGCTCCTCTGCTCCATGACACACATAGTACCCCTTCATTTGTTTGTGTACATTTTTAACCCTTCTGCTTACTGGAAATGCACCTGAAATGGCCAGGTTTGGAAAACCTTTTACTAAAAGGAGCCCTGAGATGCTGTTTGTGTTCTGCTCCTCCATGTCCTGCGAGCAGACAGGGCAGTGAGACATGTACTCACTCTTTAATGTCTCAGTGTAAATGTCAGGTGATGCTCTCCCAGGAATGCGTGCTTGCAAAGCAGATTGGGAGGAGAGTGTACAAGAGGCTCTCAAAACAGAACCCATCTGATAAAACTACACCCAATTTATGAGCTTCAATGGTGCATGGTGGAGAATGCCACCACTCTCAAACAGTGCAAACACCATTTTTTTCAGCAAAAACAGCCATTACAACATATGGTTGACTTAAATTTTTAAGTGGGAGGTGACTCACATCTATGTGCACCACAGCCCTTAGGGAAACAAAAAAAAAAAATCAAATACCACTTCTCACTTTTTCATTGCAAACACACACAAAGAATTCAACCAAACAAATCTGGAAATACACATTTGGGAAAAAAAAGGTAAGAAATACTTGAGAACACACGGCTAAAAATAGGAGCTACTTTTAGACTTACCTGATGCTGCCCTAAAGTTAGTGTTTTTCCCTGCACATGCATTGTAGGTGCAGACAGACACGTGAAACATCAGTACATTCCGACAGAGAACAGAGAGAAGATGGGTGCAAAGACCTCACCCCAGGAGGTGTCAAAGCTCTCAGCCCCCAACTCAGAGCGCACCTACAGTGCCAAGAAGTCACCCACTACCACGCCAGGTTAGCGAGAGGCCGAGGAGGAGCGAGTGGTGAGCAGAGGTGTGGACAGAGCGCGGCCGGGGTTGGTTAGTGCGAGCCCAGCGCCGCGGAGGGCACTTACTGATGCTGCCACAGACCGCCATGCAGTATTCCTCGGAGTCAAAGTTGTTCCGGTTCCCGCCGCAGCCGCCGTAAAAGAAGGGCGCGCACTTTCCTTCGGCCAGGTCAAAGTACCAGCGGGAGATCATCGCGCGGCACGGCCCGGTCTCCGCTTGCTCAGAGCACACCTCTATTCACAGGAGACCCGGAGGAACCAAGTTT
Organism: Melospiza georgiana; assembly: GCF_028018845.1. Classification (NCBI taxonomy): domain Eukaryota; kingdom Metazoa; phylum Chordata; class Aves; order Passeriformes; family Passerellidae; genus Melospiza; species Melospiza georgiana. Next base: position 14,484,531 of record NC_080431.1, read on the forward strand.
AGCATGGAAATGGTATTGTCTTGGCTTCTTCATTAGGTGTCTCTCTGTGTCCACGCACTCAAGGACACATGCACCAAGGAGACGCACCAAGGCGGTGTTGTGAGGGATAGGAAACCTTTCCCCAGAGATAATGAAGGTAAATTTTGAACTGACATGGATTCCTGCCACAAAGTCTCTTTATCCTGCCTATATCTTATGTTTCTAGCAAGTTTATCTGCATATTAAGAGATGCTGCCCTGAAAGAAATGTGGAATTTCATCTGCTTCCAGGCCAGAGGGGTACAACCACCAGCTGACTGGGGGTTTTGCCAATAGCCCTGGGCGGATTCTTGCCCAAGCAGCTTACTTGGTACCTGAAAGGAAACATCTGAAAGTATTGTTGTTCTTGTTGTTCATCTTGTTCTTTTTAGCTCCATATACCATCCTCGACCAAATTATACAAAACAAACCAACCAACAAACAATTGTTAATACATTATAGTGGAAAACAAATTCACTTCAGCCACCTATTTAAATGTAGCCAGTGATGAAGAAACTCCCTTTTGCAAGCCACCCAGCACAGGATTTTTAATTCACAGTTCAAGGGCTCACATATCTAAAATTACTGCTGTAGCTTGAACCATCCATGGGAGGAAATCTCAACCCCAGTGAATATACCTACAGGAAAAAAATTAAAATAATTTGTGCTTGTGTTCACTGTGAGCTGCTATAGTCTCTGCCTACATTCTGCAACACAGAGAAATGTGAGGGAAGAACCAAACCACACAAATTAAAGGAAGACAAAGCAAATTCTGCCTGCAATTTGGAGTTCAGCCAATTACACATGTAAACATATAGCCTTTCAGCAATAATGTTCCAAACAGACAAAAACAGTTTTACTTTTCAATGTGCTGCACAAGTAATTTCAAATACACATTATATTAAACCAATAAACCCCTCATTTACTTTCATCCCCACACACTACCTGGCAAACAAACTGCTACATTCAACTAGAGCCTTTTAAATTCTCTGCATAAATTTGAATTTTGTGCAAATCCCACTCCTAAGGTAAGAAAAAAATATCACTGTTCTAGCACTGAAAATCCCCTGCATGTTCATCACCTCCCAAAATGTTGGCTGCAAAGAATCCTGCTTTTCAGTGTCTCTCCTGATCCATCAATTCACTATCCTCAGAAGAACCACTGTTTACAAACAGGTTTTTACTGTCCAATTGTCACTGGCAATACAACCTACATTTCCTTAAATATACAATACAGGTACAATTTTACATGCATTTAACTTATTCACGTATTCTAACTATAAATAATGTCAAGAATCAATTTCAGGAAACATACATTTAGTGTGAGAGAAACAGATCCAAGAGTGTGCAACCATCAAGGATGTGCTAAAAATGCTGCACTTCTTCAGTATGAAGAAATTAGGGGGAAAAAAATACTGAGTTTTTTTACTTGAAGAAAAAAACAAAATAAGTATCATTAATTGCACAGCACATTAACTACAATTAATTGTATATTACCATATGACTAATTATAGATAATTTTTAGTATACAAGTAGTTCTCCGGATTTATTTTAAAACCAAATCCAGCCCCACCACCTAATTATACAGTCAAATCTTGACCAAAAGCTAGTTTTGCACAGTCTTGGAAAAGCTGGCACATGTAAACTACAAATTAATAGTGACTTCTGATATAAAACATAATGTATAATCAAAAGAATTTTTACTGACAGGAAATGTAATTTCCAAAAATACAAAGGGCTCAGAAATTTAGCCTTTCTTATTTAATGCTGACTGTGGGCTAGCCTGTAGCCACACAGTAAGCCCCTTCTAGGTTTCCCTCAAAATATTGGTTTTGCTATACAGACTGATTTATTTTGTGCTGTTTTCAGGTTGGAAACTGTTTACAGGTTTAATCTGAAATTTCCTACAGGTACCTCTCCCACAGAAATAGCAACAGAGATCTGAATGTACAAAAGCAAAGGTGTCCATCAGATCGGACACTGGAATTGTCTCACTGGTGAACTAAGTCATTTATACACACGAAGATGCACTTGAACAAGTGTTCAGTAAACACTTGTTTATATAATATAAATACTGAGTATAAATAAATACTGAGTAACATATTATTTATAAATACTGAGTAACATATTAAAAAGAGCAAGTCAGAAGCTTTGAAGCCCACTGTTGTGGCTGTTGACAGGCCCCCTGCCTGACCTGTCACCTCCCATCAGGGGAGGGACATCCCTCCCTCCAGCCTGCACTGCCAACCCTACTGCCCTTGGTGAGACCTGCATGGTACTGAGGTCACCACAGAGAGAAATGTTCTATTGTCTTCTAATGTGTATGACCTAAATGGAGAATAAACAAGAGAGGGGGAAGTGCTCTCGTTTACTGTTTCATGACTGCTCTTTTTGAGGGAAGTGTGGTGCCAGTTCAGTCTAGGAAACGTGTCACTGCTGTCATTCATCCCTTTCCCAATGTTACCATACCTGTCTGCCATTTTCTGTAGAGAGCTCAAAGTAGCATTCCTTCACCTCAGCTTTGGGGCAAAGGTACATTTTGTAAAGCAGCTTCTATGACTGGGCAATGGTCCCATCACTCCTGTTTGTGGGCCAGATATCCTGTGCCTCTCTACATCCCATCCATCATTAGTCCTTATATGAAAAAGCCACTGCATTTGGTTCTCAGCTGCAACACCTCAGCTGAGAAGATAGGGAAATGAAGATGAGAAATTTAACAGGTTTTCTTGGGCTATTAATCCAAACACCACTTCCCCTTCCTTCTGCTGTTGCCAAGTATAGCAATTAATGTCTACAGGGGGGTGAACTACACTATTTTAGCAGATATTAGGAGCAGGTAGGCAGCATGCACTGCTGTAGTGGGTGGGTTACACTAAATGATTTATCAAAAAATTAAAAGCTCTTTGCTTCATATTTTAATTGTTGCTGAAAATTGAGGCCAAGATGAGTTACTCTTTGCAAACATGCAATTCAGTTTTACTTGATACCACAAATAGTTTGTATGCAGTACAGCATCAACAATGAACTTTGCTTTCTTTAAGGAACTTACTCACTCTTCCTGTTACATACAGGTAGAGGTATAATAAAAGAAAGGCCTTATGAAATCAGGCCTTGCTCTGCGGAATTACCAGCTGGCCTGTTACTTCTTCTAAGTGCAGCTAGCTAAGTTCCCATGTGAAGAAATCTTAAGAATGCATTCACATAAAAACCTATACTTATAGAAAAAAAAATTGCACCTGCAATAAACAAGAAATCTGTCCCCTGATAATCAGATAAGAAGATATGTAAACGATCCAAAATTAGGGAGATGTGACAGGCAGAATGCCAGTTACTAACCAATGAATTGAGTAGCAAGAAAACTACTAGCCACTTGGAGTAAAACATGAGGTCTGTAAAAACTGTATGAAAATGAGTTATGTGAATAAAGAACAGACTTTTCTGCATAAAGAAACTGAGTCCCGTCTGCTTACTAATGCACTGCCTCCCCCCTCCAAAGACAAACTTTTGCCTTTAGCTTCAAGAAATTGGATACAATTAAAGAGGACAAGCCTTTGCAACAACTCAGGTTCATGAATAGTTGCTTTTAGAGTTTTCAAACCATTCTACTCCAACAGTCAAATTTCTGTCATCCTGTGTCCTAAACCATAGATGTCAATATGCCCATTCTCCAAAACCTTAGACATGACAAATAACTTTTGAAATAATCAGGAAAATGTAAGGCAACTTTCCCCATTCCAAGCTTCTTGTATTTATTCCAGCATGTCAGGGCAAACCCAGTTGTTTCTAACCATGCAAGCACCACTCCCTGAAGGACAGGGCTATGGCAAAGCTTGTTGATTTGCTTTTAAATTAAGTAGTTGAATACTGAAAATGAATCAGTTACATTAAACATTGGCACAGACTGTCTTATTTTTTCTTTGAAAAGCACAGACTTCAGCACCCTAGGAAATACAGTCTTTAAGTATGTGGACATCGATTTATACTGACTTTGTACAAAGTACTTCCATAAGCACTCATTTACCAAAATGCTGTAAGTAGAGCTCATTAGAATTTACGTGCAAACATTTTAGATATTTTTGATGATCACTTTTTAGAGAGGGAAATATAAAATATGGTTCTGAATGTCAGTTTAAAATTTTCATTACCATTTATTTCTACTGCTACTTGAAGAAAACCAATTTGAAATCAAAGTGAAATTATAATTTCTGTATTTCAAAATCTCAACTCCATGCTTTTTTTTCCTTATGGGACTTTAAAAAATTTTCAATTGAGAAATTGGAAATAAACCATGGGCTTCTAACAGGGAGAATAATTAAAGCTACATTTACATATTTCTATTACTGTAAATATCAAGTTTATTCAATATTTTTTCAGGATTTGAATTTATTTACATCATCATGAGAACTAAGTTCATTTAATACTGGCAGTCAGCCCCAAATCTTACATCAGAAATTAAATTTGAAGAGATCGAAGAAAAAAGGGACCAACAGGAGGAGTTAAATTCTAACTCTGACCTGTCTTGGAAGTTGGTTTCCCATGTATAGTTTACACCTCTGAGAAACCTATTTACCCTAATGCTACAGAAGAAAGGGACCATCATGCTGACTTATAAATACTGCAAGGTCTTGATAAATATAAATATAGCCATGGTAATGGGAAATATATTGTATTGATGAGCCTTTCTGTACTACAGTCCTGCAAGTTTGAAGCTGATATAATCAAGTACACACAACAAAATCATACTGAGGGTCTGAACAAGCCCATTAGCACTGGTGTGTGTTTGCTGTCCATTCAAACTGTGTCCTGAACACCTCTTAAATGAGGACCTCAAACTGTTGAAGTATATAGGATCAAATCTTTTATTTTACCATTTATATCTCTCTAAAGAACAGAGTAAGTAACCGATAAATGCAAGAGAGGCCGAAGGAGTAACCTCTGAAATGTATATGATGAGGTATATGCTCCCTTCTTCATGCATTAGAATATAAAACATCACAATTGGAGTAATTTTGGCTTTCATATCTTCAGGAATTGAGCTATAGTTTGAGGATATTAATATATATGCCCCTATATTAGTCTTTGTTTTTCAAACTAGCTGAGAAATATTAGGCAAGAGCACATGCACTGTTTTTCTTTCAGTTGTACTCTTTGTGTTCTAAAAAGGCACAATTGTTTTTACTCAATGAATCAATCAAAAGGGAATATTTGAAGATAATTTCACTGAAACAAAACTTCCTTATTCTGAATATATGGTTGGAAGAGGCAACCAAATTTTAATTTGAGTATTCAAAGACAAGAGCTAATTTCAGAAGAGGCTTTTGGAATTAGGAGAAGACAGCTGTGAAGCTGGCACATGCACTGGGACTAAAGTTGGTGCACAAGCCACACAATTGCTAAAATGCTTTTTTACAGAGAGAAGTTTAAAAAGCCAAATTAGGACTTCTCAATGCAATACTGAGGACAGTTCCTCTAAAGCTGTTTAATACCCTTAATTGTAATTTCCATCCTGTGTAATCAAGATGAAATTCTCTCTATAATGTTTATTCTTAAGCTACTGCAAGGGCATATTTAGAATAGTAAAAAAAAAATTAATGGTATACTTGGCTAGAATACAAAGCCTTATAGTTCTGAAGCGGAACAAATATGTGAAAATATATTTTTTATTTCTTGTGTACAACAGAACTATATTTGGAACTAAACTGCCATAAAGCTACCACTGATGGCCAGAAAGCAAACAAAAAACCCAGCTTGATTTTAAATCCAGGGTAATATAGTTTAATGAATTCATGTGTTTTAGAAAAGGTAATCTTTCCACATAACATCACAATTCTGCTAACATGGCATGACAGTGAGTATGAGGATTAGCCTGGAAGTGCATTCCAGTCTTTTTACACAGCAAAATCTTCAGCAAAAAATTTGCAATTAATTACTGCTTCAGTATAATAAAATGACATCTTCTCTAGGGAAACAGATTCTTGGTAATTTTTTCTGGCAGGATGTATTTCAAATGAAACTACTCTCCACCTTCCAATTTACATAAAATAACACTATTAGTGTGTTTAGTATTTCAGTACTTTTGCTCTCGACCCAAAAAGGTATTACTGTATTGCATCTCCATCAACAAGATCACCAGATTACAAAAAATATTTCCTTCAATTACAACATATAATAAAGTATTATATTATGGGAGAATAGCTGTGCTTTAAATTAAAATGTCTAATTAAAAGCAATAAATGCAAATCCATTAGGTTGATTTTATCAGCTCTCATTCATAAATTACAGTAGATGATGATTCTGAATGAAGATCTCATAGCAAAAAACCCCAGTGGATTTATATGAATGTGTACTATTTATATAGCAACCAATCATGTTTTCTAGACATGAAATGCAATCAATCACACATAATCCCTCCCCAAATAAAGCACACTGCATAGCCCTGAAGGCAAGGAAGAAGAGCAGGGAACTACTACTGCAGTACAAAGATGGTAACTTTCCAAAGATGAAAAGTTGCCCTGGTAAGATGTGGATGCCCCATCCCTCTAAGTGTTCAAGGGCAGGATGGGCAGGACTTGGAGCAACCTGGTCTAGAGTAAGGCACCTCTGCCCATGGCAGGGGGCTGGAACTGGGTGATATTGAAGGCTCCTTCTAAACCAGGCCATTCTATGATTCTATGAAAGTGAGGCAAAGCTATGGAGCGTGGGGAAAAAAAAACCCAATTAATGTAGCATACACTACTAATATTGTCCCAAAATTCCCAACTGACAGGTCTGGCGATCAGGGTTAATCTCTCTTGATTTACAATATATAGTAGGAGTCACTGAATGGATTTTAAGACTTCCAGTTAAAAATCTTCAGCAGAAAACTACCCATGATGGATCAATGACACTAAGACCTACTATACCAACATCAGGCTACTTTTCTCTTGCTAGGAAACCGGCGTATGGTCTCTCACTTGTAACTCCAGACAGTAAATACAGTCAAAATGTCACATGAAGAAGCACTGCTTAGATTGTTTCCTAACTTCCTAAAGAAATCCAGCTGAATTAGAGAAAGCAAACCCAACTGATAAAGGGCAATACTACACTGCTGGAGGAGGCAGGTGAGGCTCATGCTGCTGATTCTCCCATGTCTGTTGGCAGGTTTGCAGAGAAGCTGCCACGTGTTTTCTTCCAGGCTGCTGGGCTGACCCCACTGCTCTCCTCTAATGGGATCTGATTGACTATGATGACAGGCCTTTGACACTGTGTCCCACAGCACAGCCCTGGAAAAGCTGCAGCCCAGGGCTTGGACAGGAGCACTCTGTGCTGGGTTAGGAACTGGCTGCATGGCCGGGCCCAGAGAGTGCTGGTGAGGGTGCTGCATCCAGCTGGGGGCAGCCACCAGGGGTGTCCTCATGGCTCTGGGCTGGGGCCTGCTCTGTTCAATACCTTTATTGATGACATGGATGAGGGTGTTGAGTCTTTCATTAGTAAATTTGCAGATGACACCAACCTGGGAGTGTGTGTCAATCTGTTGGAAGGAAGAAGGGTTCTGCAGAGAGACCTAAAATGGTTGGATGGATGGACAGAGTTCTAACAAAATGAAGTTTAGTAAGTCCAAGTGCCAAGTCCTGCATTTTGGCCACAATAACCCCCTGCAGCAGTATAGGCTGGGGACACTGTGTTTGGACAGTGCCCAGGCATGAAGGGCCCTGGGGACACTGGCTGACATGAACATGAGCCAGCAGTGTGCCCAGGTGGCCAAGAAGGCCAAAGGCTCCTGGCCTGTGTCGCAGGAGCAGGGAGGTCATTCTGCCCCTGCCCTGGGCACTGGTGAGGCCACACCTTGAGTGCTGTGTCCAGTTCTGGCCCCTCAGTTTGGGAAGGACCTTGAGACGCTGGAGCGCGTCCAGAGGAGGCAACGAGGCTGGAGAGGGGCTGGGAACACAAACCCTGTGAGGAACCACTGAGGGAGATGGGGGTGTTCAGCCTGGAGAAAAGGAGACTCAGGGGTGACCTTATTGCTCTCTACAACTTCCTGAAGGGTGGCTGCAGTGAGGTGGGGTTGGTCTCTCTCTCCAGGTAGCAACTGACAGAATGAGAGGACACAGTCTTTAGCTGAGCTAAGGGAAACTTAGACTGGATATTAGGAAAAAGTTTTTCACAGAAGGAATGATAAAGTACTGAAATGGTCTGCCCAGGGAGATGGGAGTCACCATCCCTGGATGTGTTTTTCAACTAAGCTTGGATGTGGCACTGGGTGCCATGGTTTAGCTGAGGTGATGGAGCATGGGTTGGACTTGATGATCTTGAAAGTCTCTTCCAACCTCATGATTCTATGATTCTGATAAGAAACACTAAGCCAAAACTGCTTATTCTTTGTTGTATGCCAAGAGAGATTGCTGTATGCCAAGACTAATTTTTCTTGTTCCCTCCTGTGTCCTTCTGCTGTCCTGTGCAGAAGGACAGCAGAAACAAAATCCCAAACAACTGCACATGATGGGGGAAGCAGTGCTCCTACTTGCCTCCATCACATGCTGGAAAAATCACCAGGAGCCTGGATCCTTGGGAGCAGCTCTGCAATACCTGTAACACCATGGCAATGACTGCAGAAATTAAACCACTCCCTTACCTAAATCCTGGCCATCAGAATCACTTCCCTTACTCCACATAGAGACAACAATCAAGAGCAGGGCTTCATAAATGAGCCATATTTTCTTCAGCACAAATTCAATGCTAACATCTCCCCATGACCAGAGGTGAAAAATGTGTATTTCACACTAATTTCACCAACTGAATCACTGTAATCTCAGACCCACAATCGCCTGGATTTAACATCTGAAGCCCAGCAAGAGCATATCCAAAAACTGGGTCTGCTGCTATACACCATATGAATTCAGAGTAAAGACCATCTCTCACAAAAGGTAGGAAAGCGAATAGTGGCAAATACTGCCCTATGGAAAGTTTATTAACATTTTTTAAGAAACACATAGAAATGTGGTTGCTGCAGAATGAAAATACTATCCTCCTGCCAATGGACCTTTTTCATTCTCTAGGAAAGATTAATTTCCTTTTCACTGAAAGTAAGTTTGTAAGTGGTTCTATTATTACTATTTTGGTCACAATTCATTAAAATATGCACAGAAAGAAAACTGCCTGAAAAATTTATTCTACAATAGCTCAAGTATCTTTAAAGTATAACACCGCATTTATGCTTTTCAATTATTTTTGGCTGATGGCAGCCATTCCACTGATTTGGCAGAGAAAGGGCTCAGTACCAGCCCACAATCAGATCCTAACTTATGGCTTTGTCCATTTGAAAAGCAGCTCCTCTTAAACTGGATAAATCCACTCTCTGTGTTCTTTATTGCTGGAGACATAATATTAGTTACAGCTTCATAAAAGCGGGTGTAAAGGGTTGTGAAGAGCATCCTAGGATGTTTTATAACTAGTGCTTGGGCAAGGCAGCCTGGAACAGAGCTCAGTCCACATCAATGAAGCTCTGACAGTTCAATCCTTTTAGAGAGGCTTTCAGGGTGTCTCCATAGTAAAGACCACTTTCTAATACATAAGTTCTCAACAAGGTCCCTCAGCCTCTTTCATTTACAATGACACTTGCATCAGCAAGATGCTCACCACACAAGTTCCTATGCTGGATCTGCTGCCTGCGCCAGGAGGACAAGAACCCTGTAGGAATCTTTCTCTTGTGGGTAAGAAGGGAAGCAAAAGCAAGAATCAAGGCTATGTCATTTGGACACTTCTACCTGAATAAATAAGCAAGCACTTTGCACAGTGCAGCTCTGTGAGACAGCACTCACTCTCTCCAGGACAGTCCCTACACCATGTGTGCCCCAGCAAGGCTGAAGGTCAGGAAACCCAAAGGCTTGTGGCAGAACTGTGCTGAAAACTTGTACTGGTAACAGATTGTCCTCATCACACTTGAACCAAAGCATATTTTCCTCACAGTCACCCAAGGTGGGAAATACTAGACTTGGGAAAAACAACATGCGGTCATTTCATGATCAGCCAACATATACATTTCTAAAGGGCTTCTGAAAGGTTGTGTCAATAGCTTCCCTCATCTTTTATATGTTATGCTTTATATTCAGGTGATTGTATGCTACTTTCCTGAAAGCTATAAATATTAACCTCTTTGAAACATCACCCTCAGTAAAGAAACATTGCTACCAAATTTGTCCTCATTTCCACTCATCCAAAATCTCATTAAAGTCAAGTGTCTTCTTTTTTTTTTCCCCCTTTCAATATTAATTTGCCAGTGAGAACAGGGCATTTTATCCCCAGGGGGTAAAAGCTCACATATGGAAATATGTTTAATTGGTTTAAAGATATAAACTCCTTCTACCCCCTCCTCACTGAAAGGGCTCTCCAAAAACTGAGCAAAACACTCAACAGCTATATAAGACAGAAACACACAAGACTGAGTTGCCAGCCTTAGAAAGAAACATTTGCTGGTGATTTTAGCAAAGCTTTAGTGCTCCATGTAGACTGAACAGAGAAATATAAGCAAGTAACTCTGCTTTTCCCAAAGCATCCTCTGGGCATGTTTCTGTATCCTGGTGTGATAAATTGCAGGCAGCACCCTCTCCTCTGACACACACTGGAACCAAGGCTCAAGAGGAAGGGCCACTGCCACATGCAAAATATGGGACTCCACTACCACTGGAGTCCCAAGAATACCCAGAGGCAGGAGATAGGGAAGCATGGGAAGACAGGTCAGATATTTTCTCCTTCATTTCACAATGGCCCCAATTTCCATCATTTTCCCTCTGCCTCCTCCATGTCACAACTCCTTTCTTTTCAAATGTAGTCTTTAATCCCATTTTTTAATACCATCTCCAACATTAATCGGCAAAGATACAAGCATTGTAGAAAAACTGGGATCTATTTTACTTAGATTTACACCACACTGAACTGTTATTAAAATAGAAAAATAATGATAATGAATTCCAATATGCATTGTAGGAGAAATGAGGCATTTTAAAAAACTATGCTGCTATACTGACCATGAACTAGTGTAAAATTCAAATTCTAAAATGCAGTTCTATTAAGAACTAAAACATATAACAAAAATTAAATTTTAGAAAAGAAGAGCTCTTTCTCACTCCACGTATTCTATTTTTTCATATTTCTTTCTTTCCCACACATTAAAACTCATTAGTTATTTTAAATTTGTCTAACTTTACTGAATTACTAATTCATGAAGAAACATAACGAACAAGTACCTAACAGAATCAAACAAAATGATCCATCACTACTGTTAATACGAGGGACCAAACCAGCTCATGATACCTCCTGCTTGGAACTGATACTTCATATCCTTCTGTAACTCATGTGCATGATAAATCATATACACTTTCCAATTTGCTACATAGGACAGTTGAATTTTATTTAATGCTACTTTAAAATAAAATCAACCCTTCTGTTTCTGAACAAGAAATGTTGTGAACAACACACACAACAAACACAATTCAAGGACAGACAGTCCCTGCAGCATCTGTGGACCAGGAGGACTGGAGGTCAGAAAATCCAAAGGGTTGAGGCAGAACTAACCCCACAGAATATTTGTAATGGGAAAGGGAAAGGTGAGGGGATTAAACACGTAAATTACAGGAGCCAAAAAGCACAACAACACTGCAGCTTTGGGTATTTTGCTGTTTGGAACATTTTTTTTGTTGTTAAGTGCAAATATGCAAAGCAGCCCCAAGCCTGATGAACTTACCTCTGACAACCTCTTCCACAGACTCTGTAGTTGTGGTGGTAGTGGTTGCAATACTGGTGGTTCTTTCAGTTGCCTCCTCATACTCTTCTCCTGTCTCTTCAATTTCATCTCCATCATCATCGTCGTCGTCAGCATCTTCATCTTCCACAACAGTTAGCTCCTCATCTTCCTCTGCTTGTTCTTCTACCGCCTTATCATCGCTAAATGAAAAGAATTATGATGATGCGTCAGCAACAAAATTACTTCAAGGTCATATGAGAAAACATTTTATTTGAAATCTCTGTAAGGAAAACAATTACCTGTTTCTTAATCTCCCTCCCTTCCCTTTAAACAGAAAAGAAAGAACCTGGGACTCTGGAATGTCCCAAAAAGTAAAGATTAAAAAAAAGATCAACATTAGCATCCCATATTTTGACAGCTGAATAATACTGTAAACATGCTCACTCCATTATAGCATCAACTAAATTTTATTTTGAAAGAAGATCAACTTTGCACAAAATGCGCTCAGTTTATATGAAAGAAGCAAGAAAGTTCCTCAGGAACTTTTCTGCCTCTCTCAGGAGACAGCTTATCTAGAGGTTCCCTGCATGCCTTCCATAGAGGACTACCAAGTGTTGAACTGACCTCGAATTACCAACTGCAGAGTTTCTCCTTCTGCTGTTACAAGTGCTATGTGAAAGGAAAGGACACTTCCACAGACAACAGAAGGAAATACTGAAGTTGACTAGCCAATGCATTTGGTGGATTAAACGTCAAGAATCTTCTGGGATAATTTTTAGTTCTGTTCTGAGTGATACAGACAACAGGTCAAAAACATATGTTCAGCCACTGCTACTGTTGCCTTCAAAATATTTCTTGAACTTAATGCTCTGTTGTCACAAGATTTCAGGTTTGTTTCTGATCTTCTGCTTGAAATTTACTACTAATGAATAAACGATCTTTAAATATGTAAACACGTAGTGACTTTCTGTCAACTTCGAGCACAAGTGGGTGTGAATCTTTCTCATGGCATCACATATGGTTGAACAGCCTTCTAGGTGAAGTTAACAACTTCTCCAACTCATTTCAGACACCAAGTCTTTAATATTTCATTTTATATTATGTTGCCTACTACAACTTTGAAAGCAACCTTGGCAAAACAGAAGACAGTATGATTCCTTTTTAACAGGGCATTACAAAGTTAAAACATGCTGATAAAATTTTCATATGCCACAAACCTGACTCCACTAGGAGTTAAGCCTCTATACAAACAAGAATGATTTCCCTGTTCCCTTGTCCCCAAAATACCTGGCCTCCAGAAACACAAGAGACACTTCAAATAATACTGCAGCTTTCCCCTGGGGGAAACCCAGCTATGTTTTATGAATAGATGTGGTTAAAGCCACCTTGCAAAAGAGTCTGCATGAAAGATGACTTGTTTCCATTTACACAGGAGAAAAGGTTAAAAAGGGGTACAAACCCACTTGGTCCCTCTTTAAATTTTTCTTGATTGCTAAAAACTGGCTCGGAAATTTCACCATCTCCACGGTACCATTCATCGGCAATGATATATCATTGTGTGGAGGAACACAGCAATGAAAGTATTTGAGAAATGAGAGAGGATCATCCAGATTCTGCTGGAAGCTAGCTTTGCCATTGAGAAGAGCAAAGTCAGGGGACCTGCCTGAAAGATCCAGTTCCTGGGAGTAAAGTGGCAAGACGGATGGCGTCAGATTCCCAATGATGTTATAAATAAGATCACCACAATGTCTCCACCAACCAGCAAGAAGGAAACACAAGCTTTCCTAGCTGCCATAGGTTTTTCGGGAAGGCACATTCCTGAGTGTGGCCAAATCATGAGCCCTCTCAACCTGGTTACCCAACAAGAGAAATGATTTCCACTGAACAGCAGGGGCCTTGAACAGCAACAAGCCTTCACCAAGATCAAGCAAGAGACTGTTCATGCAGTTGCCCTTGGCCCAGTTAGGATGACACCAGAGGTGAGGAATGTCCTTTACTCTGCAAACGAGATAATGGTTTGTCCTGGAGCCTTTGGCAGAAGGTGCCTAGGGAGACTCAAGGCTGACCACTGGGATTCTGGAGCCAAAGTTACAGAGGGTCTGAAGCCAACTCCACTTCTACAGAGAAGGAAATCTTGGCTGCCTGTGAAGGAGTTCAAGCTGCCTCAGAGCTGACTGGCATGGAAGCACAACTCCTCCTGGCACCCCGACTACCGGTGCTGGGGTGGATGTTTATTAAAGGAAAAGGTGCACTCTACCCACCACACCACCAATGCCACATGGAGCAAATGGATTGCTCTCATCACACAGCGTGCCCATACTAGAAACCCAAACTGCTCTGGGGTTTTGGAGATAATTACAAACTGGCCAGAAGGTGAAAACTTTGGTCTCACTCTATCAGTGAGAGAAGAGAGAGAAGAGGAGAAACAAGTGACATGTGCTGAAAACGCTCTACTGTACAACCAACTACCAGGAGAGGAAACACGCTACGCTCTTTTCACTGACAGTTCCTGTTGCACCATAGGGATGAACCAGAAGTGAAGAGCAGCCATATGGAACCCCACAGGACAGGTTGCAGAAGCTACTGAAGGAGAAGATAGATAAAGTTCACTTGCTGAACTCAAAGCCGTTCAGTTGGCCCTGGACATTGCCTTAAAGAAAGCAGCCAAAGCTCTACCTTTATACCGATCCGTGGATGGTAGCCAATGCTCTGAGGAGTTGGCTGGAAAGGTGGAAAAAATCCACTACTGGCAGCATAGAAGAAAACCAGTCTGGGCTGCTGATGAGTAAAAAGACATTGCCACTTGGATAGACTTGCCACTTTCACTGGCCACCTGTGAAAGTCTATCATGTAGATGCCCATGTCCCCAGGAGTTGGGCTAATAAAGAATATTGAAACAACAAGGCTGTGAAAATAAAGGTGTCAAAGATAGATTTAGATTTGCAACACAAAGGAGAATTATTCCTAGCTCAATGGGCCCATGATGGGTCATTAGGGCAGAAATGTAATAAAATAAGTAGGCATGAGACAGAAGAGAAGACCTAACCATAGACAGTATTTCTTAGGTTATCCATGACTGTAAGACATGTGCTATGATCAAACAGGCCAAGTGGGTAAAGCCCCTATGGTATGGTGGGCAGTGGTGCAAATGTAAGTATAGGAAGGCCTTGCAGATTGACTGTATCACACTGCCTCAAACTTGCCAAAGCAAGCACTATGTGCTCACAACAGCAGAAACCACCAATGGAAGGTTGGAAACCTACCCTGTGCCTCATGCCACTGCCTGGAGCACCATCCTGGGCCCTAAAAAGCAAATCCTTTGGAAGCATGGTACCCTCGAGAGAATTGAGTCTGACAACAGGACTTATATCAGAATAGTCCTATAAACACCTAGAGAACACAGCATTAAGTGGGTGTATTCTACTCCATATCATGCACCAGTGGCTGGGAAAGCTGAACAATGAAATGAACTTATTAAAACCACCTTGAAGGCACTGAGTAAGAGGAGTCTCAAGGACTGGGAGATTAATTTAGCAAAGGCCACATGGTTAGTGAACACTTGAAGTTCCAATAACCAAATAGGCCCTGCCCAATCTGAGCCCTTGCAAACAACAGATGGAGATAAAGTTCCAATGGCAGACAAGGAGTACACTGAAAACAACTGTTTGGGTTAATTCTGCCTCCAGCAAGGACAATCCCACCCATGGAGCTGTCTTCACTCATGGACCAAGTTGCACCTGGTGGGTGATGCAGAAGAATGGAGAGACCCGATGCATACCTTAAGAGGACCTTATTTTAGGATGAACCAGCCATGACACTGTGCCTGTATCCATATCTATATATAGATATGTATACAACTAAGGTAGTGCATGTATGTATATAATTTAAAAGCTGAAATTTAATGTACCATGTTGGTACGAGAAAAAAATTTGGGGTGGATAATGTTGGGGGTTAGGTTTCTTTCCTTTTATAAGTATAGATTTTTTCCCTATAAATTGCTAAGAAACACTAACAACAGAATACTTAAAAAACCAAAAGAAGTGGCCAAACTCAGGAGAAGTCATCTGATTGCACTTCTCTTATCTGAGAGTTTCTCTCTGAGAGACAGAAGATGAGGCCAGGACAACTGCTAGTTTTCTCTCTTGGCTTTAGAGGAGGCCAGTTGTAGCTGCTGCTTGAAAAAGCAATTTGCTGCTGCCGCCAGAGCCCAGCCTGGAGCTGCTTCTTCTGTTGTGGGGTGAGCTTCTGCTCCTGAGAGCAGCCACTGAACTGAGACCTTACTGTCACCTACCTCACTAAAAGAGGGATCTATCACCATCTGCTCAGGTGCCAGAGATCCTGAGCTCGCCTCTCCCTGCCCTGCTGGGAGCCCAGCTGCCACCACCACACCCCTGCTGCTTCTTCAGCACTGCTCTGACTTTTATGCCGGTCTGCAGCCCCCCACCCCCTGCCTGACATCCTGCCAGCCCAGCTTGGTGCTTCCAGGTGTCCTGCTGAGGCACCGGGATCAACGCCCCAGGGAGTTTGTGAAGCAAAAGCTCCTTTTCCACAGCAGCTGTGGGGGAATCATCCCACCTGCCCTGCCCACCAGGAGCCCCCAGCACCCCTGCCAGCTCTGACCATCACTGCACCAAAGAGCAAAGTGACTGCAGCTGAGAAGGCTGCTATTGGGTTTCTGGTTCTGTTTCTTGTTAATGCTGGAGTTGTCATTGTTGTTTATTTGCTTTATTGTACATACAAATAAAAACTGTTATTCCTATTCTCATACCTTTGCCTGAGAGCCTCCTTTATTTCAAAAACTGTAATAATTTAGAGAGAAAAGGTTTATATTTTCCATTTCAAGAGAGGCTCCTGCCTTCCCTTAGCAGGTACCTGCCTTTCAAACTAAGACAATAGAGAAAACCTGGAAGTTTCCAGCTTGGCCATCAGTCCTAAAGATGTTCAGCTTTGGACATCAAGGACACCAAAGCTCCCAGCTAGTTCCCACACACAGGCAGGAGGGCCACCAGGCTGTGCTGAGTTGCAAGAGCAGCCAGAGCTTGCAGGTCACTTGACTGAGCTGCAGTTATACTGAAAGTCAGCACCTACATCTGACTGTCCCTCAGGCAGACTTCAAGGTAAATTTTAATTAAAGGTGATGATAGCAACAAGGAGCTCCACTGCTTAAGAATGCTTGTGACCTCTTTGTCAGAGTTAAAAACTATTTCAGGATGAGCATGACAAGACAATTTCGAAAGCACATGTGGATCCTGCCTCTTGGCCTCATGAATAAAACAGGTACATATATCACCAAAATACACCCTCCAAGTACTGCCAACAAGTCACAATAAGCAAGTCACATCCTTTTACATCCAGACCCAGGTGGTGGTCAGATATTGGGTGGGAAGGACACCCACCTGTGAGGCACTGCAGCCCAAGCTACCTCCACATCCCCTCTAATAGTGTGGCTACAACATGCAGCTGAGCTTTTCTTCCCCCTGTGGAGAAAACACCCTTGACAAAGCAAAAAAGATAAAATGCAGTGCCTAAGGGACAACTGTTGGAGGTGAAAACCCAACAGTCTGAAAAAGGGCATTTATTAACTGATTGGCTGCAATATGCTTTCCCCTACACATTGAGAACTACAAATGCAAATATTTTAAAATTTAAATATGATAACTTGAGATATAAAGTTATCTCAAAATAGATCACCCACATTTGATGGATTCTGCTCTGTCATAGTTTTGAGAAACAAGAATATAATAATCTGCTTTTCAGCTTGTCACCTCCACCTCAAACATGTCACCTTCACTTTGACTTGAGTACCCATGTGAGGTGACAAATGCAGACTTGAGTAAGCACTTTAAACAGATGTGCTTTAATAGCAGAGAACATTGGCAATTTAGCTTTAGCAAAGTGTTCTCCTACCTTACATTTCCCTTCTCCTTCACAATGAGTTTAGGACTAAGGCATATATGCATTGATAGCCACACAAACATAAGCTCAGATATGAATAAATATACACATACAAAATATTTGAATTACCACGTACTGCTATGTAAGAATTTTTTAAAATGTGTACATATATATAACTAAAATTCAAGAGTATTTCTAGCTGGAATACACACAGCTTAAATGTACTTGGCTTAAGAGGCAGCAAGAAATGGGTGAGTCATTCTAAAAGAACTACCAATTACTTGGCTCTTCATATGCAGATGAAGGACAAGTGCCCCATAGAAGGGCACTTTCATTTTCCTTTTGCAAGCACTTCTGAGGGAGGGGAGGGTAAAAAAGTCAGTATCTGCTTGGAATTTCAGAAATGGATTGAAATGCAATTACAGCTCCCATTCCTAGAGAAGACAAAGTTCATGAAATTATTCTTGAACTCATCTCATCAGATATTAAACTGCCTTATGAGGAAGAAAATTGACTACAATATGTTCAGTGAAAAACAAAAAAACCAGAAATTCAGCAGATATTTGTCTTAGAACAAGTACTCTATACCCCTGTAAGCTCTTTTATTTAAAATATTTTGGCATCTTTGATCTTGTATGTATAAGACATGTACTTTATATATAGGTGTATAAATATAATAAATATGTTACCTATATATTTAATAGATATTTAAGATAGATGGATAGATCTATCTTGTGTGAATATATTTTTATATAATGAAAAAACCAAACATTTCCATTAGAACATGGTCTGCACTCATTTCTTAGAATGAGAGAACATTTAAACACCCAATCAAAATCTAAATTAAATATACAGAAATGACACAGCAAAAGCCAAAAAGCAGGTTTACAAATCTTACTGAAAAGGTTATAAATAGTGACACTGACAGTTGTTAGACGTACAAATCAGAAGAAAGTCCAAAGATATCAATATGGAATATGCAAAGTTCTTTGATGTAGGCTTTTGCATCAACAGTCTGACCATTCACTCCTGTTTATGACAGAAAACTGGAAATTACCATTGGGAAGTATTTATTTTAAACTTATTGCATTATTCACAAAGGACTCTACCTTGCAGCACTTACCAACGCTTTGTCAGGAAAGATTTAGTTGCCCACCATTATATATGTTCTCATTATTCTAGGTCTTAATGACACCTAGAATTGCATCAAATTACAGCAATTCAGTGTCTGTCCTTCATCTCTGCACTGTTCTTTGAATTGTTTCCATCTAGATTATTAGCAAGTCCAAACATAACACAATTCAGACCTATTAGCTTTCTGCATTATTCACATAATTTTTTCTGGTTATTTCTTGAAACCACTTGCAATCAGCCCCAAGTTTAAGATTTGGTGCATTATTTGTACAAAAAAAAAAAAAAAAAAAAAAAAAAAAAAAAAAAAAAAAAAAAAGAGAAACACTGCATTAGCACAGTATAAACTGATGAAAGCCTGGGGAGCACAAACGGAATTTGAACACTGATCTTAGTTTATGAAGAAAGCCATCTTTGCAACTTGCTGGCATCCAGTTGCAAGGACATGACATGGTATTCTGCTCTTCCAATTGCTCTCTGACATGCTCAGGAGAGTGGTATGAAAAGGCTTTAATGGCACCAGACCACTCAGTTACCACAGGGTGTTACAACACAGTTATAACCCATATCTGGCTCAAAATTAACCTATGTGCACAGGGCATGGGAAGGGTAAGGACAGGGATGGTATCTTCTCACCCATCACTGCCTTGTAAAGGAAACCTCCAGGTTCCTTCTCAACAGCAGCAAATTAACAAATCTGTCAAAGGCTAGATAATAAAGCCCATTTTCTTTTAGATCATGTTTAGAAACTAATTGTCAGCAGAAAAATGTTCTTACATCAATAACAATAGAAATAATATAATAGAAATAATATAATAGAAATAATATAATAGAAATAATATAATAGAAATAATGTAATGTAATGTAATGCAATAATCAGCACACAGCTAATGCCTATTACAAATGAAGCATTTCAAGAACTCCACTGGTTATGTTGGCTGATACCTGCTGCAATACCCCAGACTGCAGATGAAGCATCTTAGGAGTACACCATTTGTCATTTATTTGTCAAAAAAACATGAATTTAGGCATTTTTGTTATAAATATGGCAACAATTCTCACTGAAAAAATTATAAAGGCACTAAAAAGTGTGCCTTAAAAGTGTA
The DNA here is from genome assembly GCF_028018845.1 of Melospiza georgiana. NCBI lineage: Eukaryota > Metazoa > Chordata > Aves > Passeriformes > Passerellidae > Melospiza > Melospiza georgiana. Next base: position 14,504,399 of record NC_080431.1, read on the forward strand.
TTTTTTAACAATAAACTTTACTGTAAAAAGTTAAAAATAAAAGGAGTATAACACTGATGTTTCAACAACTGTAAATGCAAGTTCATGTATAAGGTGCAATGACTCCTCTATGCCAAGGTCTTTTAGACAGATTTTTGGCATCTTAATAACAAGTTGAAGAGTACAAAGTCACTGTACCTTCCATCTGCATAGTCTGCATCTGCACCTCCCCACCAGACATCTGAATCATCATCTTCAGCATCAGCTGAATCAAGATTGTCGCTTTCCTCTGCTAAGGGGCAGCAGACAAACTCCACACCACGGAACTTGTCAATTCCACAGGGCAGCAGCATGCCATAGTCGTGCAGATTCATGCTCTTCTCACTACAGGACTGCAGAAAAGAGGGGGGAAAAAAGCAGCAACAATATTGGCACAGAGGAAGACTAAAAAAATCTCACAGACCCTGAGAAAATATGAAGGGACTACATACTGCCTTGAGAAGTTAAAGCTGGTGAACTGCATCACCTCTGAAATTTGAAGCACAATTTAGAAAGATCACACTTGCGTTCACTACTTTACTGTAAGCAGCTCCCTACTGGTGTCCACTGCAAGCAACAAGCTCTCCTATCAGTCTTTCTCAGAACAAAGGATTGTCTTCTCCTACATACATGATAACTCCTAATCTTCCTGTCTAAAATCCTCACAGGCTTTGTCTCATAACAGAAAACATGATGACAGAATAATTATTTGATGTGTTAATCCCAATTCTGATGCATTATGCTATTGAGAACTTCGCCTCAAGAGAAAGCAACATTTGAAATACCTCTTACACTGGAAACACACTGTGTCTGGTCTGACATCACTGCCAGTACAGTACCTCCTAGCTTTGTTTGCAAAACAGTCAGTTGGGCATAATTATACCTTAAAGATACAGTGATGTGTGACAGATGAAAAAAGGAAAATGCACAGTGTTGCACAGTGATGATGTCCTTCCAGGCCATTGCCATTTCAAGTATGCAAGTAGTCAAAATGAACCACAATTCCTTTGTGTGAAGGTTGGTGCCTTACATGTTTCATTTAAGTATAAGACAAACAAGAACTAAAAATTTGAAAAGCTGCTGATCCCATTTCAAATTTCATCTCCAGAAGGTGGAACAACGTACAAGCTAAGAGGGTCCAAAAAAACCAGCAACCAGAAATCCTGGAAACTCATCTTAGTTTTTATTCCTAAATCTCTCTGTGTAAGGAAAATACTCCAGAACACATTAGCAATTGTAACACTAAGTTTATTTCTATTTTCAGTAAAGCACTGTTAAATTGTAAAAACTCTGTGCCTGCAAAATGCCTTTGGCTAGTCCTTGTTTGATCAGCTCTCCTACCCTTTTCTGCTGAATTTCACAGAGTGCACTCCTTGAGGCCTGTTTGATCTCTGAGGGTACCTGGCATACCAGTATCCATGATAATTACTGGATAATATCCACCCAGGATAATGATTCAAGGTAAATCCTAGGCATTTAGTTCCAGTGCTAACACAGGAAAGTGGAGGAAGCAGAAAACACAGTGAGTTTGTGAGTGATTGTGAAGAAAAAAATAATGCTATGAAAGAGGGTCAATGTTCAAAGGTCAATGGTAAGTATTCAGTCATGGTCTCTATTGTCCTCTGACTCCCATTTCCTACCTTACAAAAAATCCCAAAATGTTTCTCACTCAAACATTTGAAAGTATTGCTATTTGTTTTCCATGTTGCTGCTATATTTTAAATAATCCTCAGAAGAGTGACACAGCTTTAAAGAAGGAAGGCAGGAAATTTTAAGACAGATGAATGTACCTCTTTAGCAACAGTATGCCAATGCAGGTGAGTTTCACACACATCCATTCTTTCCTGGTGAAGGAACTTGCACTTGTCTGGCACCAGAAGAGCATCACTCACAAACTCGCCCACTGAAAGGGAAAAGAAAAGAAATTAACACCCAAGAAATATTACTTTTACTTCCAACATCTCATCCTGTTAAACCTCTAGCTACTCCTAGCAGCTTTTGTGAATGAGTGGCCGGTTTGCAGAGAATGGAACAGTTTCTAGATGGTGCTTCAAATCATGACCATCTTTCAACCTTTCAACCATCTTTCATTGGAAAGGAGCTCCAGCCTTTGATTTCATATATATTTGTTTATGAAAACCTCAGCATAATAAAACTTGCAGGACCCATTTCAGATATATGTGGTGCAACATGAAGTCAGGAGTTGGCAGGTCTGCAGGTCTAATTCCAGGAAGGGGACTACAGGGGCAGGGAGGGACAACTAAGTTTTGTATCTTAATAGCAGTAGGGAAAGGGTATGAAGTGTTCTACATAAAATAAATGACACCATCACCTTGTTTCAAAGCATTTGAGAATATTCCCATTGATACAGTGCTAACAGCAACACAGCCAACTCAGTTATTTTTGCTGCTTCAGCCTCTTCATTGCACCATCATTTCATCAGCCAGATGGATTCATGTTAGCCCAGAAGGTTGATAAGCAATAGAGCTTATCAGCCAGGAAACAAGATGATTCATGATCACCAGAATACCTGGTCAGATCAAACTGGGTGAAGAGTCTTTTTTTCCCAAGGACATAACTGACCAAAGAGATTGTGCCATCTTTGACTTCAGAACAAAAATTTACATGCTTACAAAATGAACACAGCTCACAGCATCAGTACTCAGAAACTCAGGTGCTAAGTAACATGATTTATTAGACTAAACTCATTGTAATTCTGTACAATTCTGATGTTGCAAACTAATAACCCCAAACCTTCTCAAAGATATTTTTTAAAGGGAAAATTACATAGTACTTCAGAGAAGTGTATATACTGAACATATACTGAATTGTGAAAGCACATGACTCAGCTGGTATAGATCAGCTCCCTAAAGCCCACTTGTCTGTAGCCTATAAAAAACTACAGTTTGTTGCCTGAAAGAATCAAGATGGTCCAATGGCTATTAGGATGCATTAATAGGTTAATTGATCAAAATTAAATGCCTACAAGCTTACTGTTGAGTAGAGTCATCTCAGGAAGCTGATGAAGTGGCCCTTAAGGCTTACAATTAAAAAGTCAGTTTTAAAAATAACCAACAACCAATGCATAGGAAAAAGGCAGAATTCAACAAACAAACCTTAGCTATATACCACACCAAGATGTGTATATCACACTAAATTTCTCACTGTATTTCAGTGCCTTTGATCTGAAGCCCTTAAATAGGAAATAACTAGTTTCTGTAACTTAGTTAACTAGGGGGAAAAAAAGTTATTTTTATGCTTCCCTAGCACACCCTAATGCCTGCAAATTAACAGAAGCATTTTCTAGAGGTGTCCAAAATTACCTTGCAAAAATGAGTTAGTACACTTTCTCGTAACCCTAAATACAAAATTTGCATTTTCATTTAACAAGGTCTCAGTTCCCAGTGGTGTCACACACCAATCCTGCAGTGAAAGTCACATAAATTTGCAGCTTTTTGCAGACCAGCCTGGCAGACACCCGAACTTTCTCAGGACATAAGTAATTGGCAACTATTAATGCTTTAATTTAGTCAAGTGCCTGGGCAGTGGACAAGCACACAGAGGCTTTGCTGAAGACTCAAGAGTATGAAGATTTCATGTAGAACTGCAGTGTCCTGCAACTGGGGAGGAATAACCCTGGCCACCATCACAGGCTGGGGGCCAACCTGCTGAAGAGCAGCTCTGCAGAGAAGCACCTGGAGTCCTGGTGGACAACAAGCTGTCCCTGAGACAACAGTGCCCTGGGGACCAAGGAGGCCAGTGTGATCCTGGGATGCATTGGGAAGAACATTGCCAGCAGGTGAAAGGAGCTGATCCTGCTCCTCTACTCAGCCCTGCTGAGGCACATCTGGAGCGCTGTGTCCAGTCCTGGGCTCCTCAGGACATGAGAGACAGGGAGCTCCTGCAGTGGGTCCTGTGGAGGTTACAGAGATGATGGAGGGATGGAGCTTCTCTCTTATGAGGAAAGGCTGAGGGAGCTGGGGCTGTTCAGCCTTGAGAAGAGACGAGTGAGAGGGAACTCCATCAGTGTCTGTCAGTGCCTGCAGGGAGGGGTCAGAGCAGGGACCAGGCTCTGCTCAGAGCTGCCCAGCAATGGGACAAGAGGCCACAGGAAGAAACGGATGCACAGGAAGTTCTGCCTGAACATGAGGAAGAGCTTCTTTCCCAGGCACTGACCAGGCACTGGAACAGATCACACAGAGAGGGTGTGCAGTCTCACTCACTAGAGATATTCCAGAACCACATGGATGCAATCCTGTGCCATGTGCTCTGGGATGATTCTGCTTGAGCAGGGATGTTGAACCAGATGGCCCACTGTGGTCCATTCTAAACTGACCCAATCTATGATTTGGTGAAAAGTAACACAATTGGATGTACCACTGACTTACATCCACCAAATGGAAGATGGAAAGCTGTCACAGACATGTTTTATGAAAAATCCTTTCCTTAGGATTTTTCCTCCTGAGAAGCTGAGAGGCCTCAGGAACAAAATACAAACAATGATAATCTGCAGCTGTGGAATGCAACAGGTGGATCTGTGATCGGTCTCATGTGGTTGTTTCTAATTAATGGCCAATCACAGTGAGCTCGGACTGTCTGGGTCAGTCACAGGATTTTGTGATCATTCTTGTTCTATTCCTAGCTAACCTTCTGATGAAATCCTTTCTTCTATTCTTTTAGTATAGTTTTAATATATGTCATAAAATAATAAATCAGCCTTCTGAAACATGGAGTCAACATTCTTGTCTCTTCCCTCTTCCTGGGACCCCTGCGAACACCACCACAGAAAGCTGTATGTCCAAAGTTCTGGGTAAGGCAGTTTGGGCTTCAGTGTCATTAAAAGTATGCATGAGTATGCAATAATTTAAAATAAAGCACATTAATTTTTGAGCATCTAATTATATCAACCAACTCATAACAATACACTACAGAAATAGCAGATGTTCAGATGTCAGTGAAGATACTGTGTTAGATCTGATTAGCACACAGAAAATGTGCATTGCTTTATAGAATCACATCGCTTGAAAATAAGGCAACAGCATCCTCACAGCAACCCAAATTCTCATTTCAGATGAGGCTCCATGTTGCAAACAATGGCTGAATTTCACAGCATTTATTGGAACAAGACCTCCTCTGTCTTTTGGAAGGAACAGAGGACCTGGGGAGAAGGATGGCTGCTCATGGTAATACTCCTTCAATATACAGAATTATAGCAAATTAGGTGTGCAAAAATCTAGGCAATAGCAATCACTTGCAACTTCACATGTGATTTCTATTGCCGTCAATTCTATTTTTATTAAAATTAAATTTAACTTTATCCATTATTTAGACATACACAGAGCTAATGTTCTAGAAACCTTTTTCATTCCTTTCACAATAATTACTACCAAAGTTTAAATGCAAAGCTTTAAACTTCTGTTCTATTTTTTTGTTTCTTTTTAAAATAAATTTATGTTCAAGTAGCAGTGTGACAAACTCAACTGAAGTTATTTGACAACTGGATTGTTTAATTTGCTTAGAGTAATCTAACAGAAACACAAATCAATCAGAAAGAAGCACTTCTAGCACTTTAGGCTTGCAGACAAGCTTCTACCTGTATTGTTCCTGTACTTCTTTAATTTTCAATTATGCTGAGTCATAAGATTTCTAGGATTCTTTGCTTTTTTGAGTGAGTAACCCACAGATTACTCTGGGAAAACAAGCACACATGAAGGGAGAGCATCCAAAGAGAGGCTCTAAAAATAAGGAAAAATTGAAATACTACTTTTCTTTGCCAGTGCATAACCATGACAGAGAGAGCTATGCATTACTACATTTCTTTGACTGATGGAGCAACCCGGAGCAGTGCTGGTTATAATTTCTACTGATGGGATTGCCAAATTCAACTCCAATATTATTTTTAATTCCAACACAGCAATATGACTTTGCATCATATTGGGCTGGTCCTCAACACCCTGCCTGTGTTTTGCTTAAGCAGGATCAGCACTTCCCTAGGTGGCAGCACTGCCTTAAAAGCCTCCCTGGCCCCAAGCTGTCCCCTTGTCCTTACCAGCCCCTTTGCCCCTGATCTCTCAGCAAGTCAGAGTAAACCCTGACCAGACCATGGATGGAGGGCTTGCAAAATTTGTACCAACCACAAAGCATTGGTATCATTACCACCAACAATACTACCTCTGTCTGCCTTATATTTATCACAATTTCACAGTGCTTTTCTGCCTTATTCAGCATCTCCAGTATTTTGATTACAGCTAGAAGTATGTCCTGTGCAGAGGTACTCTAATAATAAACCATGATGACACCGTTTTTCTCTTGATGAGTTTATAAATGCATACATCCTCTCAGGTTATCCAACACACCAGTGTTACAGCTACTTCTGTTCCAGTAGCTCCTCACCCACTTTTGCAGGGAAGGGCTGGTTAAAACCAGACCCTGCTGGCTAACGGGTATCTGGCCATCTGGAGAAAATAGCTCTAAAGGGGAATTCTGAGTAGAGGTTGTGTGACCACATTAAAACTCACCATCATGTGCCCATCATTCATTTAGCTGAAGGCTGCCAACATTCTGCTCAACATCCTGCAAACTGCTTCTTGCTTAACTTTCCATTTTTAACTACACATCACCACAACATGTATTGTGTCAACATAGTAAGTCACATTTGAATTTAATTTTAGAAATATCATCTTTGCCCCCATAACGCCAGTAACCCCCCTCCTGATGTCCAGTTGTCCACTGTGTTTGTAGCAGACTTCTTTTATTGCCCCATCCTGATATATCACAACAGGTTACCAGCTCACACTGTTCAAAAACAGTTTTGCTGGATGTTATAATGCTACATTTTAATATTAAGTAACTTAATTTCAGTCAAGGACTTTCTATAATCTGAAAAATTGTCTTGGAACAACAACGGATTTTTTTGCTTTAAGACCAGAAGTTCTGGTCCAGAAATTTCATTTTTCAACACAGCAAATACTAAGAATATCATTAAGAATCAATCTCTAACAAAAGAATTGGAATTATAGTAAAGGCTACTATTCACACAACCTTTAAAATCCTTTGTCTTGGTTTAAAAGATGGGTGTCTGCCAAGAAAGGCAGGAACCTTCCTGGGATGGAAAATATGAACCCCTTCCCTCCAAATTATTATAACTTTGAAATTACAGGGCTATCAGGCAAAGATACGGGAAAAGGAATAACAGTTTGTTACTAGTGTGTATATAAGTATAACAAGACGAACAAACAGCAGCAATGGCAGGAACAAGAAACAAACCCAGAAACCCAATAAACAATAAAACAATAAACAATAAAACCCCTTCACTCAGCCGTCGAGCGCTTCCCCTTGGGTGCAGTTCTGGTCACGGCCAGCAGGGGCGCTGCTGGCTCCCGGCCAGGCAGGGCAGGTGCGATGATTCCCCGGGGCCTGCAGGGGGCGCTGTGGGGCGCGCTCGGCCGCCTCTGCACATGGCAATGTAAGCTCCAGCAGAGGGAGGGCAAGGAAAGGGCCTTCCTTTCCAGAGAAAGGGGCTTCCTTTCCAAGGAAAAGGGCCTTCCTTTCCAGGGAAAGGGGCTTCTTTTCCAAGGAAAAGGGCCTTCCTTTCCAGAGAAAGGGGCTTCCTTTCCAAGGAAAAGGGCCTTCCTTTCCAAGGAAAAGGGCCTTCCTTTCCAGGGAAAGGGCCTTCCTTTCCAAGGAAAAGGGCCTTCCTTTCCAGGGAAAGGGGCTTCCTTTCCAAGGAAAGGCACTTCCTTCACAAACTCTCAGGCACCAGCCAGTCTCATGGCTACTCCAGGTGACAAATGGGCTGTAGCAGAACCTCAGAGCAGCAGGCTGGAACAGCAGAGGGGAGCGCACCCAGGATGGCAAAACAAAGTGTAGCAAAGACTCCAAAGCTGTGACAGGAGCCGCAGGGCTCTGGGAGGACATGGAGTTAAAGCGTAGCAAAAAGCCCAAAGCAGCAGCAGGAACAGCAGAGCTGGGCAATGGCAGACAGGCTTCTGCAAGCAGCTGGGAGATGCTTCCTCCAGAGAGGGGGAGGGAGTCAGGGTCCTGTTCCCCGTGAGGCCGGGTGCTGGAAAGGTCCCAGTTCAGCCGCTGCTCCTGCAAGCAAAGGCTCACCCAGAAGAAGCAGTGAAGGACAAGAACTCTGCAGTGGCAGTGAATGCCCTGGGCAGCAGCAGTCTGTCACCAAAACCACAACAAGCTCCACTCCGATCCAGAGAGCCAAACAGGGAGAGGGGACAGAGCCCAACCCCTGACCAAAATCTCATGATATCTCTGCACTTTCCCAAGGGAAAGTCCCCCAGCTACCAAGCTCACTCCTCAGCTAAGAGACTGCAACCAACTGCACCTTCTCCCCTGTGGCCGCATCTTTTTTTCCTTTAAGTACTCATTGTTGCAACCTCTTAGGCAACAAATGGGAGAAAATTTCCGAGCGGAAAAAAAAGGAAAAAATCCTAACCTCCAACATCTTCTCTAGGAAGAAAAAGGCTCAGTAAGTCTGCATGCTCCTAACAAGATGATTGCCCTATCTGTGTAATGGAAGGTATCAAAGCAAAGTAGTACAAAATAAAAGCACTGTGTGAGATATGGTCCTGATTAGCAGACTTTCCAGCCACTCCATAAACTAGATGAAATGTGAAGATCCCACCAACATTGAAGAGAAAAAAAAGCAAAGAAAAGATGATAAAGGTAATAAAAGAAAATCCATTACAAAACCAAACACCTTCTAGCAGATGGCTGGGCTCCAAACCAAAAAGTAATCATGTTCAGAGAAGTACTTTCAAACAAAGCCTGTGTTAAATTTTGTATGAAGAGGCAGTGCACATGCTGAGGGTCTGGGGCTCAAGGCTTCATTTTCATGTCACCAATGAGAACAAAGGCCTTGCTAAAACATATTTACAAGCTCAAGTGCCTGCACAGTACATAGAGCATTCAGAGAAATGTGTCACTTCCCTGTGACTTTGTATAGATTATTCAGAACCATCCCACACTCAGCAAGATGCCAGCCAAGGAACAGAACAACCCCTTTCCTGTGCTGCTGTCCTGGCTGGGGCTTTGCTCTGCCCTGCTCCCCAGCTCCAACACCTCTGTCACCTCTTGTGCTCACACAGCCACATTTCTTCAGTATGTACTATGTTATGCATACAGTATTACATCTATTTAAATAGACACATAGCTTTAGGAATTTTTATTAAATGTCATGTTTACCTAAATCTTTATGTTTTCTCATTTATAACATTGGTAATTAAAAGTAAGCTGCAATCTGCGTGAGAGAGCAAGCCAAATGCACTGGCCTGAAGTTCAAGGAAACAATGCTTTCTTGAAAATGTTTTTTCTTTTCTTCAGAAGTCCAGAAAAGAAGATGCAAAGCATCTAGATACTTTTAAAATTTTTCAGCAAAATGGTTTAGTAAGCACAATTAGCAATAAAATGAACCAGCCATAGCGCTCTTCCCTGTATTATACTTGGTACCTACAGATGAAGAGAAGAGGCTGTGCCAGTGAAAATGGGACTTGAAGGAGTTTTCTGCTGTGCCCAGTCCCTGGCATGGCTGTCCTCTGAACTTGGGCATGACACATGTTAAGCCATATAGTTAAAGGTCTTCATTCTAGTTTGAAGGATTTAAACATCCTATAGTAAACAAGGGATTTGTAGAGTTCTTCAATTTCAAATTTAATTTTAAATGGAAGTTACAGGCCTCTCCATAAACCCATCCACCAGCCAACATGAATGCAAGGTAGTGCTGATAAAGTGTGTCTGTGCCCCAGCAGCCTGAAACATCTCTATTTTTCTGACAAGAAGAGGCTTAACTCCTGCCCATAGCGCTGCCTCCAAAACCAGCTCTGTAGCAAAACTGTTCCCACTCCCTCATTTTATCTGTTGCCTGTGACATGAATTTCAGTTAGAGACCCACAGCAATGCAGACCTGAATATGAAGGGCAGGAGCAGAAGTGACAGCATGACCTGCACATCCACCTCTGGTGCACAGAGTGGCAATATCTGCAACTCTTCTTCAGCTCTTCTGTCTTCCAGAGGCTTGGCCAAAACTGTGCTGGTGAAACAGCAAGGCCAAAGGCCTACAAACTGAATCCTGACTTGAGCTGACAGAAGCCATGAGAAAGCTCTTTGTGAGAAGAGAGTTCTGCAGCAGTGAAAAACAACTTCTTTTCCTTGAGAAAAACTTTAAGACCGTGGAAAACAACCTGCTTTCCCTGAGAAAGAACTCTGGGACTGTGATAAACACTAGCCACCTGTATAAACTGCTTCTACACTGTTAGACAGAAAATGAAAACTATCTCTCACAAACAACTTTTTTTGCACATAAGCACTGTGAACAATTGAGTGAACAATTAATACAGGGTAACAATTTGTTACTGACTAGTTGGGGATAGACAGGGGATGTTCTTTAAAAACCTTACAAATAGACACGTGTGAAATAAATCAGGATGAATATTTTTCTTCTTTGCACCATAAAAGCGTGTCCTGCATCTTTCAGTATTGAGTGCCACAGCAACACAAAACCAACACTGATCTCAATATTTACCCTTCATCCTTAAATTACAAGAATTTTTTTTCCATAACTTATAGTTGGAGGGTGGAGGGGAGAGGACTGCTATTGTTCTGTTCCTTAGCAGGCACGGTACCAACCCATCACACATAGCAAAAAATACACTCTGATACAATGACTCTCAAGCAAAAAACCTCCACTGTTCTAGGCTACAAAAGGCAATTATTTGGGATTAGTAAAGCCCTCCTATTAGATTAAGAACTGACTGATAATTCTAGTTGTACTATTTGGTATCATCTTGATGCTCTTGCAGTGGTGCTATGAAATCATGACATTTAAGGTACTTTCCACAAACACAGATGGCACGCAACATGCTTAGGACACAACATCAAGGTAAAGAGAACCCTTCTGGAATGGATTCATTGACATCTAAATATCAACATGTGCACCACAAGGAGCTTCAGTGTTGATGTATCACATGATCTACTGTGATTTCTGGCAGCTCCAAATACCTCACATAGAACTCTAGAGTCAAAGGGCTAAAATCCTTTTAGGTACAATCCATCAAAGTACACTTGACTGGACTAAAACAATTAACTATAATTAATTCGTGGGGCATACTATGTCTTCATTTCCATAGGGTACCATACATTAAAAAGGTTATTTCTCAAACCTTCTTCCTCCTTCCTCTATAGTTCTTCCATCAGAGACATAAATAGAATTTCAGCTCACTTTGCTATTTTGTTGCCTGACTGAATTATCCGATATAATTGTCTTACTTCCCAGATAGAGCACAAGATCAGATTTGATGCATTATGCCACAAGCAGATAAATGTGTTTACATGCAAGAAGATTCAAATGCACATCACCACACACTGGCATCTTTAGAAACAAAGCAAATAAACATTCTTCAAAAGTCCACAGCACCTCAACAGTTTATTACAACTTTAAGTTCATTTACTTCTCTCATGTTTTTTACTTGTTTCCCAAATCTTCAAGGAAAAATTTTGCTGTGAGTTCAGTAAGATGCCTTTTCTGTCCCTTTTTTTGCTCAGTAATGCAACATCAAAGAGCTGTGATAAAGCCCATTACCACAGCATCATGCCACATGGATTCCTGCTCCTGTCCCACCTTCCTTCTAGGCCTACAAAGTAAAAAACACCATCCCAGAAGTTATCAGTGTGATAAGCAGCAAAGGTCACCTCAAAAAAGGTTTCCTGAGGGATTTTCCCTTCAGTTTTCTTCCTCTAGGCGCCCACCACTCATGCTAGCAAACTTGCTTGCCCTGCACCACAAATCAAGAGTTTGCCGCTCAAACACAATTTACCAAGAAACAGGCTGCAGAATTCACCTTGGGAAGATGACAAATTTCTGGACTGAGTTGTTCTCCCTTCTAATTCCTTGGCACACGTTATATCTGCAATGCTTGGCCCACAAATGAGAATTTGTTGCAAGCACAACCACTTCCCTCACAATTACATAATCCTGCCTAATTTATTGGAATTCTTGAGTTAAAAAACAGCAGGAGTAATGAAGTCTGGATAGCCTGACTCCATCCTGCCTCAGTCACAGAGCTTTTATGTGATTCTGCCCAAGTAAATTCTCCTCCCACACTGCACTTAATCACTTAATGCTTATTCCCCTCTCTTTCTACAGTCCCAGCAGACTCTTTAGTCCACTTTTTCCTTTCCACTCCATTCTGGCAGTAATTCTGCCTGACAAATCTGTAAGAGAACATGCTCAGCTGCTCTGGAAGGCTGCTAAACACATTGGTGACTGAAGCATTGCTGCTTACAGCGGTAAAAAAGATTATAAAGTGAAGGATGCTGTGAGTCAATGCTTGCTGCAGAGTAATAGGTGGCAAGTTTTGGTGTGTTTTCAAGTAGGGAGGTTGGTTTTTAAGATTCCAGGTCCCACCCTAAACTGACAGCAGCATGTCTGGCTAAAACAGGTTAACTGCAGTGCTATAAATAAAGGCAGCCATAAGAAGTTGGAAGGTGCTGAAAGCCAAGCTAAATTAGAAAAGACTGCTTGATCTAGAGTAAGAGGGAATTAACTGGGCTACTCAAATGGGAGGGCAGAATAACCAAATAACTACTGGAAATTATTTGATGTTCAGAAAAGTCAGTAAAATTTACATAAAGGAATAAGCCTGAAAAAAGAACAGTACCAGAAAACTCTAAGGAGCAGATCTGAAACATTAAAGGCTTAATGAGACTATTTTGTGAAGATTTACTGTGATTTTGCCAAGAACCTTGGGCAGAATTCTGGCCACAACTCAGCAGGAAAAAAAAAATCCAGGAGGAATATAGGACAGTGGTAGCTTCAAAGATAACAGCACTTTTACTTGAAACAAACCATGTGCCCTCAGAGGCTGCTTACACAGTACTGCCTAAGAGACGCAGTTCTATCCCTGCTGTTACATGTCACTGCCATTCCGTTTGCAAAACATCCTGTCTCTGTATAGCTTTGTACAGCAAGGTGCAGTTAAAGAAACACAAATGTTCCTTAAAACACTGACCACCTCAGCCTGGAAAAGGAAGGGCAAGGGACAAGAGATAAGAGTATCCTGACCTCCATGTCTCTGAAAATTGTCATGAAAAACAAAACCCGAAATGTTCATAAATATTTCTCCTCCTCCAAAACAGGTAGAACTCTTTTTCTTCCACAATGAAGTGCACACACCCCACATCAAGCACTTAGGGAGACATGCAGGGTGCAAGACTGCAAGAAATACAAAACAAAAGGGAAAAGAACCAAACAATTTCTGAACCATACGTCATATCTTGAGGACTTCCTATATCCAAAATGGTGCAGAAGACTCCAGATATCTGGGTATGCTCCTTTCAGCAAGGTAAGATTTTTCTAGTCTTATCCTCCTTTTTCTGACAATGCTTTAAAACAGACCAATTAGTGAGGTAATAAATCCCAGCCCAATGGCTGCTCTTATGAGCAAAGGCTCTCCCACAGAAAGGAAGAAGCAGTACAGGACTGGATGCTGGCAGTGACAGTGAATTCTCCCTGCAGTAAGCAACAGCTTGATCATCCTCCTTCCAATGTCAAGAGCAGCTGCCCCCAGGACCTCATCCTTTAGCTGCACCCAAATCTCACGGTATCTTCCTCCTCAGAGAGAAACTCCCAGAGAAAAAGAAGTGTAGCCAGATGCTACACTGCTCTCCCCACCTTGGTCACCTTTTTTAAGTACCCATAGGCACCCAGTAGTTAGTCTCCTAGCAACTTAAAGGAAAAAATTCTGTAAATAAAAAAGGAAGAAACCAAGCCCCCAACACAGGTTTTCTTCTAAGGAAGCACATTTCCCAAGTACCCCCACATCAGAGGCCAAAAGCACTATCTGGACTCACTAACCCAGGCAGGCTCAAGAAGAGAAAACAGGAATGTCATACATATGGGTGCTGCATGTAGTATTAGTAAAGGACCAGCAATTACCTCAAGAAAGGACCTACTTCATCCTCAGGACAGAAAAATGACATCTATAATGTCACTGTTAGGTCAGACGTGACATACAGGCGTGATCAGGGTCCAAGAAGAAAAAAGTTTTTATTCTGCATGTTCCCCAGCTTATATACTCTTAACAAAGCATGATCTTAAGTCATTAACTACATCACAATAACTCATTATATTCATTGGTGCAAAGCAATTAGCGTCAACGTAATTAGCAAAAGTTTTACAGAAATTTAATAATGCACGTGTACACATCTACTTAGGCAGGTAGTCTAGCTTACAAAAATTTTCATGTATCTTTTCTAATGATAGCCTTTTCTTCTTCCTTGCAAGGGATACACTTGAAAATCAGAAACTGTTATTTCTTCTGTTAACTCAGCTTTGCTTGCAGCCCAGCTGTCAAGCCCCTCCATACTATACACCACTGAAAGTCTTTATGCTAGCATCATCAGTCCAGTGTTGAGATACTGTTAATTAGAAAAAAAACATGGATACTAAGAAAAAGCCTCAGGTGGTGTATAAAATAAAAAATTATTTTGCAGAAATGCATTCTCTTCATCACTTTCAGGCTCTTCTTTTATATAAAGTACGCTTTGATTTTTTGCTGATCTATTTTGCATCTCAAAATATTAATTGCCTCTTATGTTGTAGTCATCCAACTTTACTGAGATTCCCTTTATTCCTTGTACTCATGTGCTTTAGTTTTATTCCAATTACACCTTTTTTCATGACTGATGAGCTCCTGTACCCACTGTCAGGCAGGACAATAAATAGACGAGCATGGCATGACTCAAGTTAGGGGAAAATAGAAGAGCCTACTTGCACATGCTAACTCTATAGTAGGAAAGGAATCGGATTATTCAAGGCACACTTCTCCATACTCAGTGAATTTTTAATGAAGTCAGTTTCCACAAATGTCAAGACTGAACTTCCACATATGAAAGACAGCAGCTTTTAAAAAGACAAAAGCATTTCTAAGAACCTTTAAGGAAATTAACAAAACTGTATACCACGATTTAATAAAGATGACTGATATTGCATGACCCATGTTAGTGCTCTTCCTTATATTTAAATATAAACACTAAAAAAAACTTAGTGGTATTTCGAAAGAGCAGATACATTCCAAAACTTTGGGAATCTTGTATTTGTGAATGTTTCCCCTCCCCCCAGCTGTCTTCAGGTTTTCAAAAGATGAAATTGTGCCTGAATTTCAGAACATATCAGGCTTCACAAATGGTACCAAATGCACTAATTTTAGCACCCCAGCTACTGACATCACTTTCTGTTACTGCTAAGCTGCACAATGAGTTGCACACCAGCTGTCAGTGTTCCCACTCCCCCTCTCACAGCAGGCAGCACACATGTTTTGCAGCAAGACCTGCAAATGCAAATCTCCAACCAGTTTAAAATTTCGTGCCCTCCCTCTGGCTGAAGGGATACTTAATGCACTTCACTATGTAAGATGTACTTGGCAAATGGGCTCTGAAATGGCAACACCAACCAGTGAGAAGCAATTTGGATTAATGAATTCTTTAATACCTTACATATTCATACCAGTGACTTGCTAAAGACACCAATCAAATGGAAAGATGGCATAAAGATTAAATGCTTAGGAATTATTCAGTACAACCGGGACCAGTAATCCTGCTGTGCTTTGCATTATTAAATGATGAGATGTTTCTCATGGACAATTCTTGGTAATTAGAGGAGAGCATCTGGTATTAGGAGTACAGCTAGAGAAGGGCCTGCTTGTCATTGATGTCTAGTGGAAATAATGACCACAGATAGGTGGAAAGAATGAAAATACTTCAGACATTGAAGGTTTGATCATCGAAAGGCATTTCAAATGATAACACTTCAATGAGGAATGTAACACATTTTAAACAAGGACATGTTTACTTCAGCAAGATTTCAATTCTATTCCCCAGCTCCCCCTTCCCAAACACCTTGATATGGCTCATTCTTAAATAAAAATTTGGATTCCTTCTACTTCAGTAGCAATTTAATCCAGTTGTTCCTCTCCTTCTTTCTCTTCTGACAAAGAACAGAAATTACTACTAAACCCAGTTCAGGCAGTAAATGTTTCTGCAATACTATCTTGTGCAAAGGTTATAATGAGTGAACAAGTAACCTTAGAAGGAGCATTTGAAATAAATAACTCCATAAGCAGCAGCTGAAGATCAGCTTTGTAGAAATACTTTGTTGACTATTATCACCCTAAGCAATCACTTCCTGTAACATTGCTGAGTCCTGACCAAACTTTCACTGAAACTGTTACCACTCATGAGAGAAGGATTATGCCATTTAGCAGTGACATGGGAAAACAAAAAACTACTCTGAGGCTTTGCAAAGTTTACAATCTATCTAATTGACAATTACCTGACAAAATAATACTTTGTTCTATACAAAGTAAAGCCTTTACCTAACTCTTAGAAAGAATGACAGTGTGGTCTGGCAGCTCAGCCAGGATGGGACAGCTTGGGAGAAAGAGAAGAGCCTATTGGCACATGTAACTCCAGGAAGATAAAAGCAGTAACCATGCAGACTAAATGCGATATCACAATCAGCATTCAGCCAGCAATACTTTTTAGAAATAAAATAAGAATTACTAGCAACAGACAACTAATAAACACTGCCATTTCTTCATGTTAAATTCTGAATGGTTAGTAAGCCAGGTTTTAAGTATTAGAGCAATAGACAACTTGAAACTTGTCTATGGCTACCAGTTTTCCAAAAAACACCTTCATGGTTCGCAGTTTTAAGTTTTCTGATTAATAAACCAGATTAAAACACAAGGTTTAAAGCCAAACCTGACTGATTTACATATTCTAAGACACAGAATCTGAGGGAGCTTTTCCTGATGTGTGGAAAATGCAGAAGCTGCAACCACATTGCAAGAAAGAGGCATTGGGGAATTACAGGCTGCCTCACTTCAGTTTCTGGGAAAATCCTTAACCAAGTTCTACTGAAAGCCATTTCTGGGCACATGGGGATAATGATGATGATTAGCAACAGCCAAAACAGATCTAATAATGGTAAACTGTGCTTGATCAACCTAACTTGCCTTCTAGGATGAAACAGCAAAATTGGTGAGTTAAGAACAGAGCAGTAGATACCATCCAACTTAACTTCAGTCAGGTATGCAACACCATCTCCCTCTTGTAACATCTTTGTATCCAAGTTGGAATGTTATGGTTTTCATGGATGCAGTCCTACTTGGGTAAATGTTGGGGTTGGGTTTTTTTCTGTTCTTTCCTTATTACCACTGTGTTGCTAAGAAGCACTGATGGCTGGGTACTTGAGATGGGTGGGGAGGGGAAACTCTTTTGGTTTTTGGGAGTTTCTTTCAGGGGGGTAGACATACCTCGAAAATGGGGGCAGGTTAAAAGAGATGGGGTGGGGGGTGACCAGAACTGCAACAAAGGGGAACGTGCCACAGCTGAAAAAGGCCAGGACTGGGTTTGGGTTCTGTTTGTTGATAATGCCACAATTATTGTTGTTTGTTTGCTTTATTATACATACTAGTAAAGAACTGTTATTCCTGTTCCCATATCTTTGCCTGAGAGCCCCTTAATTTCAAAATTCTAATCATTTGGAGGGAGGAGGTTTATATTCTCCATTCCAAGGGAGACTTTTCTGCCTTCCCTAGCAGACACCTGTCTTGTAAGCCAAGACAGTGAAAAACTGCGCTGTGGAGCTCAATGTGTAATGGCTCCTGGCTGTACTGTACTCACAGCCATACCCTGCCTGGAAGGAAGTAGAAATACCACACCTCAGGGCTTCTTTTTGGTACTAGTTTTGTTTAGTGAATTCTATCAGTGAGGAGAAGACAGGCTGCCTAATGAGGGGGACAGTACATTCGATTAGAGAAATGACCTGCCTCACTGGGTATGCAAATTTTTTGGACCCACTCCAGGTATTAAAAACCAGTTTCCAAAAGAAACTATTTTTTAATACAATGTAAATACAATTTCTGGCTTCTATCATTAAACACACCAAGGGGGGAAAGGGGACTGGATTCTGTTCACCAGGACTCCAACTCTCCTATCTTCAAGGGCAGGATGTCAAAGTTATAACTGTTACTAATGATGGGG
Source organism: Melospiza georgiana (assembly GCF_028018845.1). Taxonomy (NCBI): domain Eukaryota; kingdom Metazoa; phylum Chordata; class Aves; order Passeriformes; family Passerellidae; genus Melospiza; species Melospiza georgiana. The sequence goes on from NC_080431.1 coordinate 14,522,474, forward strand.
CTGAATTGCTCTGAATAACTAAGAAACAAAAGCTCTGTATTGTCACTAACCCTCCCAGGAGTGCACTCAATAATACAGAGGCCCCTGTAACATACTTTCTGCATTCAATGAAAGTCAACAATTTCTGTGAATGTGCAATGCCACATAAATATTTTATATAAATGTTACTACCTACAAAAAAACTTCACCCTCTTTATAATAAAACTGTTTCTCTCCAGTTCACATTGTAAGAATTAACTCAGTGAACACAACAGTAGTTACCAAGAGAAGATGTTACCTGGTAGATGATGTTCAAATTCTATCAAGTTATTAATTCCAACCTGTTTCATTTTTTCCTCTTTGTTGTAAATGAGTCATTATGGACAGAAGCCATGTCAGAATTAACAGGTAAGATCATGTTCTGTTGAGAACTGAATCTTGACCTTAAGGAATAATATAAACAATATGTTCCTTGCAAATATTGAGCGACATATAATAATATTTACTACTTGCACGGACTTTATGCTGAGAAACACTGCATAGTGTCATAGTCTAATCCCCAGTATCAGAATGAAGATTTTTTTTAAAATTCAATTATCTTGTATCACATCAAGAGATAAAAAATAATGGAGAGAGTAAACGTATTTTAGAGTAAGGTGAGCAACAGTAAGGAATACATCAAACTCTACAAGAATACTAAATATATCATGTTGTAGGCCTACAGAAAGGATGACCAAATAAGAATAAATCAAGATAAAGCACTGGAGTGTAACATTTTGTAATATATCTAAAAGGTCTATAAAAGCTTATTTTTATCATTAAATCCTTTGCAGATTTCTGCCCCTAGTCAAAAGGGTCTAGTTGAACCGTCACTGAAAAAAATGTAATGCCAAAGCATCCATCCCAAATGCATAATACAAAACAAGAATGATATTAAGGAAGATCAGTGCATTATATATTTTTACATACATATTTGACAATATGTATATGAGCTGAAATGTATCTTATGAGTTTCCACACAGAGAAAACATTAGGCTAACAAAAGTTAGCTGAAGTGGGCACTGCTCAAGAGAACCCAAATTCCATTTGGAGAGTTGCACACAACACAGGGAAACATAGAGCTTTAAGTAACAGGTTGGCGAATCAGGAGCAAAAACTTTTAAAAGAGCAGATGAAAACTGGCATTATGCTGTGCCATTCCTCTGACATCAGCAACAATGCAGCATTGCAGTGGCGTTAATAACTGAAAGTAGAGAACAAATATTGCTGGCTGGGGGTTATGTACAAATCACAAACAGGACAGGACTGCTAGGAACGTGCCTTGAGCTGTTTTATTTTCCAGCATCAGTCTCATTACATGGTTATGACACTGGAAGATGCCAATCAGCTCACATCCCAGGCAGTAGACCAAGAACTCAATGTTACAACTCACTTTAAAAGTTTTTTGACCAATCACACAAAGCAAAAGCACATTGACAGTAGTTCTATCTAACCACTATGAGCACATGTACCTTCGGTTAAAACCATGCCTGGCTTATTTCAAATACAATACCTGCTTGTAAGCCTTAAAACACAATGCCCAGAGCTCCATTATTAAGCTTAGAACTTTTTAATATCTTGCTAGATAAACTTTTCTGTAGCTCAGGTAGTTATTCTAGACAAGCGTTAATACACAGACCATTGTTCTATTTATCCTTACTTTTCTACAGTTTACATAATTTTTCTGCTGACCTATCTCATGGCTACTGCTTAGCTCTAATCACAGTTCTGCTGTCTCTGAGGCCTGCCTTTTGCAGCTTTCCCAAAACCTCATGATTCTATGAATTCCCACAATCAGACACAAAATGTGCTCCACTGCAACATCTTTCGGTGGTGCTGCCTCTTCCCCCCACATGCCTCTGCCCTAATTTCCCAGGAAGCTGAACTACTCTCTCAAGGCTCCTCTTGAAAGTCACACAGAGGAGACACCTTGCCAACAAACTCATGCTCAGGCCAAGACTGGCCCAACAGGACAGCAAGAAGCCTTGACTGCTTTTGAAGTCAAACTGCTACCTGAAAAACTTCAACAATTAAAGTTGATAAAGATGATGAAAGGACTGGAGCATCTTCCTTATGAGATCCCTCAGAAAGGCTGAGGGAGCTGGGGCTGTTCAGCCTCGTAAGGAGATGACTGAGAAGGGGCTCCATCAGTGTCTGTCAGTGCCTGCAGGGAGGGGTCAGAGCAGGGACCAGGCTCTGCTCAGTGCTGCCCAGCAATGGGACAAGAGGCCACAGGAAGAAAGAGATGCAAGATGCAAGTTCCACCTGAGCATGAGGAAGAGCTTCTTTCCTGTGCAGTGACCAGGCACTGGAACAGATCACACAGAGAGGGTGTGCAGTCTCCCTCACTGGAGACATTCCAGACCCATCTGGATACAACCCTGTACAATGTGCTCTGGCAAAATCATGCCTGAGCTGGGAGGTTGGACCAGAAGATCCATATAGTGCCTTTTAACCTCACCCAGTCTGAGATTCTGTACGTAGGATTTAATTAATTAAATAAGAACTTTGTTTGGACTGTCATGGTTAAAAAGTCTTTTTAAAATATGTTGCCTAACCAAAGTTTCAGATGACAGCTGCCAAAACAGATTTTCAGGTACTTTATTGCAGCATAGCCCTTCCTGCTCAGAAAGAAATCTGAATTTGCTGTGTCAGACAAGAGAGTCAAACAAGTTGATGTTCAAGTTCAGCAAAACAAACACTTTCCTTCTAGCAGTAGTTAAAAAAAAAAAACCCCTCTTTGCCAAATGAAAGGCCACATCACCACATCAATGAGTTCTTCATCAAGTTTTCACCAAAGGTGCTATTGTGTCCCATTTTACCCTCAGCTAGTTGTCATGTGATAAATAGAGAATAAGGAAATTCTATGGCAGAGAGATAGATGGAAAAAAAGGGTAGTTCAAGACATCAGTACCACAATAAGGTACCATCTACTGAAATCCAAATTTTAAGAAGAATTTTTGGGCAATCCATATCTTCTAGTGTGGTACACAGGCCAAAACACAATTAAGACACTTCAGATTTTCTCTTGCTACACGCAGTTGAGAACAAAAGGATTTCTGGCCAATGAGCAGTACCACAGACACCTTCCTTACAAGCCATATTGCTGGAAGAAGGGAGAGGGACAACAGGAAGAGGTGGCACCTCAAAGCACCTGGGATGACCTGAAAGGCATCCTCCCAGTTCTCCAGTGTGGAGACAGTACAGTGCAGGCTGTGTTAGTGAACATTTCACTTCAGAGCTGTAGCTCATAACATGCAAAATCCTGCTGTAAACTAGTTCTGTTCTAACAGACCAGATAACAATAACTGTACACAAGCAATTGCTCATACATAATAAAACAGCATAAAAGCCTAACTTGAAATTACGTCTTCCTTTCTTATTAGAATATAAAAGTTAATCTTGAAGTAGCTTGACACAAGAGACATTTTGAGGGCAGTTACATTTGTGAAAAATCAATATAAAATACTATAGCTGCCTATCACTTCAGAGAATTTTACAAGAAAGAAAGGTGCATGGGAATTCAGTATTACTCCTTTATGACATGTCAAATTAACTTGGGGTATCATTGTTACTTAATAAAGGAGAACAAATGAAGCAGTAAAAAGCTTCTGGATAGGCTACAGAAAAACATTAGATTAAGATTCAGTTAGATATTTATTCTAAAATCCTTGTTTCCCAGACTAAGTGAAACAAAGTAACACACAAAATGTTTCTTATTTACAGAGTGAGCACAAGGACATGTGGAGGGGAAGTTCACACTGTAACTAGAATGAAGTTTAACTTTTTTTTTTTTGCCAAAATCTGAAACATGAAGATTTAGAAGGAAAAGAAACGTGAAAGATTTATTATTTCAGTTTTGTACACTAACAGTACAACATTCATCATGATTAACACATGCTGTGTTTTCCATATTCAAAATCAACCCCAGATTTCAGAGATAAAATCCAAGAGAACTAGAAAAAAACCCACACTGGGTAGCCAAATATTTCATGGATCATTGATGAGCCTGGGAGCTTGCATTTTCAATGAACTGTGAAATAAATTTCAAAAGCTTCCTTTTCAGCCATAGGAAGCTGTGTCAGGGAAGGTTTAGCTTAGACACTGGGAAATGGTTTTTCACCCGGAGGAGGGCTGGGCACTCGAATGGGCTCCCCAGGGCAGGTGTCACAGCACCAAGGTGAGAGAGCTCAAGTGTTTTGTTGGGCCCATGGTGGGATTGTTTGGGCTGTTTTGTGCAGGGTCAGGAATTGGCCTCAGTGATCCTGATGGGCCCTTTCCAAGTCAGGATATTTATGATTATAGGGCAAGACATAAACACAGAAAATCTCTGTTGGGTGGATCCAGACAACTGTGGTTACAGGAGCTCATCATAAATAGTTAGTAATCTACTAATGGATTAAGAGCATTCACATGCCAAAGATAATGACTTGACAAGTAACATATTCAGAAATTATGCCCTAGGTTAAACTATAATAAAAAGGAATAAAAACATATCACATGTAAGACCAACTCAATCAGGAGCAGCTAAAACTAAATGAAAATCAGCCTCCTTCAAAGCATGGAGGCTCAAACTTCCTACGACACTGTTTATGTATTCACCTGAGTACCTTCTAGAAAAAGAAGTAAAAGCCAGTATTACTACACAGCCAATATTGTTTTACCAAAATTAACTTTGATATCAAGTAGTTAAGATTCAATTTTCTGTTGACCTAGTTGCAATGACCTAATAGAAAAACAGGGTAATTTAAATATTTTATACACCAAGAACTCACTAACAAAGCCACTGGGAGTTAAAGATCAAATACCATAATGCATAAAGTAAATAATTTACATTAATCATGACCTTCATTCACTATTCCTAATACAGTTTTTTGATGTTCTTCAGTATTTTAAACTGAACAATTAGGAAACATTTTTAATGGCTGGGGTAAGTACATCAGCTTGGCTACAGAGCTAAAAGCTCTTAAAATACAACTCTTACCTATCAATTCTGTGGTTTTTAGGTACATTCAAATTCACTAGAAAACAACAACAGAAAGTCAGGAGAATAAGAAAAAAGATTACTACTAAAGTTGTTTTTTTTTTTTTTTTAAGCACACTCATATGTTCTACTAAAATTGAAGGACCTTGTTTTAAGTTTCACATATTTAACTGGAACAAATTCCCCTTTAAGTTCTCTAATTAAGAAAGTTTCCATGTGATTCTGAACCTAGTGAAACACCCTAATATTACTTTTTAACCTGAAGGTCAGTAAGAAACTTCAGAATGTCAGAATGAAGCTTAAATGAAAAAAATGCAGAACTGCTTATACATGCATTAATATAGATGCAATTGCTCATCAGGAAAGACTACACTGCAGACAGTAAAACAGCAATCCTTCAAGCTAACGGAGTATTAAAGCTATTGGGTTTATTTTGTTAACAAGGAGGCTCTGGGTCTCATTAAAAGTATGACACCTCACATTGTCCATTCCCAGCAGTATTCCTATGAGATGACAAGCTGTGGTTCCAGGGCTGGCATGATCCATGTATGAACAGATCAAATCTAGGAAGTTAAAAGCCAAGCTGGCTATGGACAACTGCTCTGCAGAACCAGATTTTTCCTTTCCATCATTTTGTGACACTCCCTCCTACACAGGCATTTTTCCTCCCTTTTAGCCCAATGAAGGCAGAAGTAGAGAAGAGCAGAGTACAGTCCCTTTCAAATAAACCAGTGCAAGTCTTCTCACGGAGAATAAATAAATAATTGCAAGCATAGGATTAAACAAAACCACCCAAACATTCCCATCAAATGCTTGCTTTAGTAAGTGACTGCACTCCCACGCCTGGGTACCACACTGTTCTCTCTGTAGCTTCCTGTGACAGCAGGGATGAGTAACCCATGGAACCCTGACACACAGCCCGTGCTAACAGGCAAAGACTGGCAGGCAGGTGATGCTGGTAGGAGGGAAATTAGAGCTCACCCTGGAGGGGACAGAACACCGACCCATCAGCAGTTCCCTGGCTGCCTGGGGCCAAGCTGGTGGCTCCTCAGAACATCCACTTCCATCCCAACCACTTATCCCCTGCCTGAGCTTCACACAGGTTCCCAAGCACAAAAATTTCATACACAGTCAAAATGGTTCCTTAAAAAACACACACTACTGTTCCATTTGTTTTGGCAGAAGACCTGGACAGAGGGATGATAGCTGTAGTCTACTCAGCTATCAGTTTTCAGGGCTGTTGGCAAACCACGTGGCCAACTTTAACGACCTGCAAGAGAAGTAAACCTAACAAAAAACCAAATAAAACAAACAAACAAAAACCCCTAACCCTGAAATGTTATTGAATGTATGAATTGATGGATAGAATTCTGTTAAAAAAAACCCAAAACACCAAATACACCTATTGTATTTGCTAGGAATGTCCTGACGAAGGCAGAAATGACAAATCTGACTCCATGTTCTCAGAAGGCAAATTTATTATTTTATAATACTATATTATATTAAAGAATACTATACTATACTAAAGAATACAGAAAGGATACTTACAGAAGGATAGAAAAAAATAATGAAAACTTGTGACTCTTTCCAGAGTCTTGACCCAGCTTGGCCCTGATTGGCCAAAGAGTCAAAGCAACTCACACCAGAATCCAATCAAACAATCTCCTTTGGGTAAATAATCTCCAAACACATTCCATAGGAGCAAAACACAGGAGAAGTAAATGAGGTAAGAATTGTTTTCCTTTTCTCTGAGGCCTCTCAGCTTCACAGGAGAAAAATCCTGGATGAAGGAATTTTCTCAGAGAATGTGAATGCCACATACGCCTGCCTAAGAAAATTCCTAAGTTACTGTTGCTACTCATCCCATGACAAGAATATTAAAAATAAAGACTGTGCATAACCATTCTCAACTTATATTTTCCATTGCATAAGGTTTTTGGAAGAAAGTGAGTGCCCACGTTTCAACACAAAATGCCTTCTTGCTACACAGCCATTCTTAGTATCAATCACAAGTGCAAGCTTTCATGTAAAAGACAGGAACCTAAAGGGCATTTCTGATTGCACAACAAAGATGCCTGTGCTTGTGAGCAAGGAAGACTGGAAGAGTTGAAAGATGTTTGACCTTCAACTGCCAGTTCAACTTGCAAAGATTTTGGATGTTTACACAAGCATGAAGAATTCTTTCCCCAGGCACCACAATCTATCCAGCAGGAAGGCAGCTGATGTTGTCTCATCACAGCCCTGCAGCCCTTGAATCCCAGCTTGTCATTTCATGGTTACACTGCTGAATCTGCAGCTGGCCAAAGTGAGGCCATTCCTCTTCTTCATCCTGACTATGTCAGTGATAAACTCTGATGAATGAACGTGTTAGAACGAAGTGACTTCCAGTACTTGGAACACAGCCCCGTAATGCTGCCATTCTTCCCCTTGCCAGTATGGACAATTTATCCTTCGAGAGCAGATAAACATGGAGGCACTGCACTGCCACATCCCAAATACCACCTTTATCTTTGCCTGAAGGGCAATGTGCCCTAAATGAGAAATCTTTGACTGAGAATTAACCAAGCTCTTTCCTATACTTACTGAAGGTCGAGGTTACAGGTGAGCCCTCTGACACAAACCTTCCCCAAAGTCCATGCTATCCACTGAAGATGAGAACGTAAGAACATATTTATACAACAAACAATATAAACATATTTACAACAAGCATATTTAAACAACGAACAGTCTCTTCCAGCTCTTTAGCATTTCCCCTGGGGTGCAGTTCCGGTCCCAGCCGGCAGGGGCGCTGGCAGGCTCCGGGTGGGCAGGCAGGTGCAGTGATGCCCTGCGCCTGCAGGGGGCGCTGCGGTGCGAGCCTGGAGCACACGCAGTTCATGGCGGCTTGGCCGGGACAAGACGGGATGGGAAAAAGACTCGCTTTGCAAACCCCCGGGTGAGATGTAAACTTGAAGGAATTTAGGGATTTTAGAGGGGCTGAGGTTTTAGTTAGAGATAAGCTTTATTATTGTTAATCAGAATAAATGGGTAGGCCTTGATGAAGTTAAGAATTAGTAGTTAAGTAATAATTGATTGCTTGTCAACATAATGTTTGGTTAGCTGGGTTTACAATGAAGAACATAGAAACTGATAAATAGCTTTTAGGAACATAAGACAATTGTAGACCTCCTCTGTTCTGAACGCAATTGAAGACGGGAATGGGAATTCTACCAAGGGTTCATTTATCATATTTGCATTGAAAAAGTAGAAAGGTCAGAATGAGGAAGACATCATTTACTTCCTCATTTTGGGACCCCTCCCCATGAAAGAGACTACCAACCCATTTTGAGCAACAAACTACGCATACTTAATAGCTTTCGAACTAATTACCATACAAAGTGGGGAATGGGATGTACCAAAGTTATGAATACGCATTTGGATTTTGGGTATTCAATACTTGTATAGATAAAAGGACTCTGTAATCACCTGTAAATCACAGCGTATATTTGGGAGCTATCCCACACACTGCCCACACTTTCTAACTATAAACTGTTAGAGAGTCTTTGTCACAGTTGGATATCGGTACTATTGGATCAATATCCATATTTTTAATAAATCAGGGGCAGCCGATCAATGGCAGTGCCCCAGCAGAACCCTCGGATCTAGCAAGCTGGAACGGCAGGAATGAGCAAAATCTGAGATGTAGCAGAACGTCGTAGTGGTAGCTGGAATGACAGGGGCGTCTGGGGGCTACAGGGTAGCAGAAAAAACCCAGCAGGGCTGAAGGAACAGCGAGGGGCTGGGCAGGGGCAGCCCTGCTCCCAAACACAACAAAGAGAGGCTCTCTTAAGGAAGGGGGGCTGGGGGGAGAAGGGGCTTGGGGTCCTGGGGTTTCCTCTGAGGCATCCCAGCAGATGGTGAAGGGTCCCTTGTTTGGTGAGGTAGGGTGTTGTGGGAATTCATAAAATTAGAGTGTTTTGGGAAAGCTGCAGAAGGTCAGAGACCGTAGAACTGTGATTAGAGCTAAGTAGTAGGTCAGTAGAAAAATTATTTTAAAAGTAAAAAAGTAAGGACAAATAGAATAATGGTTTGTGTATTAACACTTGTCTAGCAAGCATTGGTCTGCTGCCTGGGATGTGAGCTGATGGCATCTTCCCACTGTCATAACCATGTAATGAGACTGATGCTGGAAAATAAAACAGCTCAAGGCACGTTCCTCAGCAGCAGTCCCATCCCATTTGTGATCTGTACATAGCCCTGGCCCGTGATAGGTGTTAATAAGGTCCCAGTTCAACAGCTGCTCTCATGAGCAGAGCTCCACTTGCCATAGAAGAAACCACGCTGGAACAGACTGATCTCATCCCTTCCAGGAGGGATCACAAGCCCTTATCTGCTTGCTCAGGTAGCATCAAGTGAGGTGTGAAATAAGATGACAACAGATGCCTGGCAGAGCTGATGAAGAGCTGGGAAGTGGACACAAACCAAACTGGCTTGGATAGCAGATGCTGACAGGAAGAAGAGAATGTGCTGAGAGGAAAAGGCAGAAGTCAAGGTAAGAAGAGGATTACTCAGAAGGAAAGGAGAGGTGAAGAAACATCGTTGCCTAGGAGACTTGAGCGGAATAGTGATGGCCAAGACACTGGCATCTGGTAAGCCAAGACCAAGGCTGGAAAATCTGGAGCAAGTGGCTCTGTAGGAAGAGCCAGACAGGGGCAGCACCCTCAGAGATAAAGAAAGGCAGGAGAGCAGCAGTTTAGAAGGGAAAGGAGTAACTAGTCTGATGGCAAGCACTTTGATATGGCAGAGGAAGCCACATAAGCATGACAATGACTGTCTCAGTCCACAAAACATTTCAGCTCAAGTGGTCAAAAGCAGGTCAGCACTGCATCACAGAAGGGCACAAGGTTTATGCAGAAGAGCATGCAGCAGTACTTCCCCAAGACCCTATTCACCATAAATTCTACAGACTCAAGAATAGGGTCCCTAACACCTTATGAGTCATCTTGCAATGAACTGTTGGGTTTTGAAACTTTATAGGCTCTCAGCATCCAAGACACTGTGGCAGATGGATGAGGAGCTTACATACACATTATGCAACAAAATTTATAAAATTTATAACCTTTCAATTACTTGTTTGCTTGAAACCTGCGGCCTACAAGTTTTACTTGACAATCTGAGGTCTTCTCAAGAAATACAGGGTGAATGACCATTCTTCATCCATCCACTCCAAGCTATTTATGACTTTGCGAAGTGCTACCAGATCTTCCAGTCATCTTCTTTTCTATACAGGGAAAATCTCCTCTTCTGTGTCATTTCTTTTATGGGAGCCATGTTGTACTTCAAGCACTCCCCATCACTCTTAACTCTTCAGCTTCCACTCTGCACTTCTGAAAACAACCACATCTGCACACAGCATTCACAAATACAACAGTCCACAGCTGACACAGTGGTGCAGTTATGTTCCATGCCTTGTTCCCCATTCCTTTCCTAATAATCCCTAAGACTGTTGGGTTTTGGCACTAATGAACATACATTTTCACAGAACTGCTAATCCCCAAGGTCTCAATCCTGGGAAGTCTGAAGTTACTCACAGCCTCACCATACATACTAATATAAGATTATTGCATTTTGGGCTTCTCCAATGAACACTGCCTTTACTACATTAATTTTTGCTTCCATTTTACATCCAGTCACCTCGTATCAAAGACACTTCTGAAATTCCATGTAATTTGCCTTTATTAACTCTACCTTGAATAACTTAGTATCCTCATCAAATGGGTCACTGCACAACTTAGCCTTTTTTTACATATCACACATACTTTGAACATCACTGGCACAGGAACTGATCCCTTGAGGTTCTGTTGGTGACCTTTCTCTAGTTTGAGGGTGGACCTTTAATTCCCACCTTTTCTTATCTTTATTTAGCCATAGAAGTGTTTTCTCTTCTATTCCATGGTAGATTAAATTCTTTAATAGCTTTTGGTAGTGGACCTTGTTCAATATCTTCTGAAAAATCAAAGGAGGCACACTATCTATTTGTTTAGCTACTCTTAAAAAAAACAAAAACAAACAACTCTTGCTCAGTTATCATACTCACTGACAAGTCCAATATTCCTGGATGTTCAGCACATCAAAAAAAGTATCCCCTCTCCCAGACAGGCTTACTGAACTATATTTCCAGAACATTCCCTAGCACCTTTTAGAAATATCCAGTGAGTCCCATCACTGACTGCCCCTCTGCAGTTAACTGTATCAAATCTGCTGGCAGCATTCAGTTCAACTCCAAAACCAGAACGAGAATTTACAGCTACTTTCAGTTAGGTGAGAATTTTTCTAAAGATGCTACACATGCAGACCAATTTCATGACCAAATAGTAAGATGGATGCTTCCTTTCTGCTCCTCTCCCCATCCTTCCTTCCTAAGATGCTAAAACAAACAACACACCAATTAGCAGGATGTTCCCACTACAAAATTAAGTTCTTTAGATTGAAGGAAAACACAAAAATAAAAAAGGATCAATCACCTGTGTGGCACTACAAAGATATTTGGATGAAAACTTCCTGTTCTGTTTCAAAAACTGGATGTGTACAATGAACAAGGGCATGGAACTCACACAGCAGGTTCATGCATGACTCACAGGCTGTGTGTGTGAATGCACCAACCATCCATACAAAATCAAAGGTACATGTTTCATAAAGACCCCTTGGGTACATACACTCACATCCACATTGAGAATGTTTCAAGCATTTCACAATTTGGAGCCCAACTATCAACAGATACTTATGGTTTTTAAGCTTCTCTCCAGCTTCCAAATACAAATTAAGGATGACACCCCTCTCCCTTATGACATTTATGAAATGAAATCTATGATCTCTGAAGTGTTTGGGTAATATTAGAGAAACTTCTTAGAGGAAAATTAGCTCTGTCTTTGGGCAGGATCTGAGTGGTGAACAGTAACTTGGGCGTGGGAGAGGCTGGACCAGGAAAGAAATACAGAATAGCTCATTCAAGCACCCACAGTGGAACAGGGCAGGCAGACAGAGCAGCCCCACAGTCACAGCCTCCCTGGAACCCTCTGCACAGGAAGGGTCAAACGATGATCAGAGAGGCACCTTAACTTCCCCTTTTTCCCATTTTTTGAGCTCTTTTTAACCTTACTAATAGTATTTTAGCACTACTTTTTCAGGGTAATTCTTTTTATATAAAGCACTGCAGAAAAAGCAGGAACACCTGCTTTTAATCCCTGATACCTCATGCTGGGCACAGTAACAAGTGACAGAAAACTTAGTCCAACCAGCTTTAGTCATCATTCAAGAAGGAAAACTGATTTTCCTTCTTAAGCTCCTAAACATAGACTGGTTTACTACAATGTGTAATGGTGCCTATGAAGAAGGCTCACATACTTGTGATCACTTCCTGTGTGCTGTTGCTGAAGTATGTACACTATTTGTCTTGGTTTCCTTGGTCCATTGTAAAGAGACAAATAAGCACATAGATTTCAATCCTTAGAGATAAGAAATTATTTTACTACTTTAGGAGTAGATCTGCAGAGCTGTGATGTTCGAGATCTCAAGAAGTTTTTGTGTTGTGACCTGTTCTTATTAAAACCTTATTGCAACCAGCAAACAAGTAAAACATATGTACACCCCAAGAATGCACAGAAATACACAGATTCAGAATTCTTTCTTCTTCTGGTCTTACTGTACAAAAATTAGATGTTTTATATTAGTCATATATAAAAGTACATTCTGACACTCAGCAGAACATTAGTTTTGTTTTATCTCTGCACTTCAGAGTTTCTATGCCTTTCAGCTACAATCTGGCTAACCCAACAGCTGAACCAATGCTTGGCTCAAGTGAAGAGGTGGAAGCGTCCAGAAACAGAGTTGTGACTGCCTGAGGAAGGTTTTGTGCTGCTGGTGGATGATCTTATTCAGGATTTCTCTGCCAGCTCTCTTCCTCTTTATTGACAGAATCATGGGATTTTGTCCCTGAAACATGTCAAAGGCTGCTTCAAATGGTTTATACAGTCCTGCTTTGAGAAGAAAATACTTGAAATGACAGTTATAATCCATGAGGCAGTAGATCTTCTTAGAATTATAATAAACCAATAACTTCATTATTGTTTATGTGAGTATGTGAGAAATGACTGCTCACTTTTAAAAATTTTAAAGGTTTATTAAACCTTAACAAAAAAATATTACAAAAGACTGAATAAGGAAAAATTGTAGCTGTGGGAGCCCTGCCCCCCATGACTATCAGCCTCCTGCTTCCCTACAAAATGGTTGCTCTGCCTTTTAAACTTCCCAGAGTTTTATCAGTCAACTCCTTCTCTGCCGTCTATTGGTGGAGAATTTCTCCAAATGCCCTGACTACAGAGGCTCTTACAAGGGGGAGGGGAAAGAGGACTATGGGGGACATATCATCACTATACACCTTAACATAATATCCATCTCTCTAATTGTGAGAGCCAACCATTAAATTGCTCATCTATAACAGTTTATCTGAATGATCAGTGACTCCTCTGCTTCCTGTCAGCTAGTGTTGCCAGAAAAACTAGACATGTTGTAGTTGTGTAGGCTGAAACTAGGGGGATTTTTTTTATTTTAGGAACAGTGTGGTGTGAGGCTTGTCTGCACCACTCACATGGCTGACTGAAGACTGAGGCAAGCTGGAGGTGCAAAGCTAAACTAACAGGGACAGGAAAATTCCAGGACAATTATTTAATGTCTTTCTGTTAATTAGGCACTGCATGGAAAAGCCGTGGAAAGTGTTTCCAGCTACTCAGAGGAGAATTTGTATTGCCAATGTGCCAATGCAATACAAACAGGTGCAATGTGAGTTCAGAGGGGGTAAAACCAGCAAGTTTTGCCATGTACAGAAATACACAGGCACTTCACATTCTTGTGTGAAAAAATTCCACCATTAAAACAGCAAGTAATTTTAGAAGAACTACCACTAGGAGAACTGCCAATTACATATATCTCTATTTAAATTATTCATTCTAGGCATAACCTTGGTGTTTTCTTTGATATAATTGGCTAGGCATGCATATCAAAACTTGAGTGTACCTTTCCTTCTGACATCAGGTTGAAGGTTAGGAGTTTTCCCTGTTTTTTTTTCCCCATTTCTCTCAAGCAGTTTTGTCCCATTTGTTGCCTAAGAGACTATAAAGACCTTAAGAGGCAAAAGATGTGGTAGGGAAGGGGAGGAGGGGGAAGAGTGCAGCTGGCCTCTCAGCTGGAAGAGGTTTTCTCTTTGGAAGGGTAGACGTTATAGATGGATAATGAGATGACTGGCTCTCACAATTAAGGGATAACTATTGTGTGAATGTTAAGAGAAGCTTTAGTGATGTACAGTTATGTTACTGTAGTTTAGATGCCCTCTGCTCTCCCCACAGTTCCCTTTCCCCCTGTATTGCTGCCATCACACAGCCGGGGCTGTCCAGGACAGGTACAAAGAAGCTGCACAGGTGTCCCTGGCATGGGGCAGTGGGGAATGGAAAAGCTCAGGGGTTGCTCAGGGGGTGCAGCATGGCAACACCTGACCTCCAATCCAGTTACAGGAGAGCAATCTCCACTGATAAATGGCAAAGAAGAGCTGAGTGACAGACTTTGGGAGGGCTGGGCTGGCTGATGCAGCCCCCAGGGGTGTAAAAGACTGAGCATCCATCTTGAAGACGAACTGGCCATGTGGTATCCATGAGGGCAGTTCCCAGCACTGCAGCTTTTTCCTTAGGTAGTCCTTTGTTGTATTTTTGTTAAGGCTTAATAAATCTTTTTAAATTTTCAAAGTGAGCAGTTGTTTCTCACATAGAGATAACACAAGATGTTGGCTGGGGGTCAGGTACTGGGCACAAGCTCCTTGCTGTCTCTCTCTCAGGATCAGAAGGGAACAGTCGAGTTGCTGCTACCATGGGCAGAATTCGCTGCCACCGACCAGTCCAATCCTTTCGTGCTTCTTCCTTACCCTGGGTGAGCCTTTACTTGTAAGAGGGACTATTGAACTGGGACCTTTTTGGCACCCTTTTTCTCATGGGAAAGCCCCCTCATCATCTGCTCAGGTACCTCAGGGGAAAAACCGGGACCCCAAACTCCTTCCCCTTCCCAGAAGGCATCTCCCAGCTGCTTGCAGATACTCAGCTGCAGCTGCCCAGCCTCACTGTTTTCTGCTGCTGCCTCAGGCTTTTTTGCAACACTTGACCTCAACATGAGGTGCCCAAAAGGATACGCCAGGGCTCCTGACAGGGCTGAGAGTTTCTGCTGCATTTTGTCACCCAGTGTGTGCCCACCTCTGCCATTCCAGCTCCGAGGTTCCTGCTAACGCCCATTTCACCATCCGAAATGCACAGAATTGGCTTCCTGTGAGTTTGTACAGGAATCCCCTTTCCTCTCTCTCCCGCCAGCCCGCCCGCCATTACCACAGGGAGGAATGGCCGAGCCCGCTCCACAGCGCCCCCTGCAGGCGCGGGGGAATCACCGCACCTGCCTGGCCGGGAGCCAGCAGCGCCCCTGCTGGCCATGACCGGAACTGCACCAAACGGGGAAAGCGCTCAACGGCCAAGAGACGGCGGGTACTGATTGTCTGGGTTTTGTTTGTTGTTGCTGCTGTTTATTTGCCTTGTTATACAGATCTATATATACAGATCTATAGATCTATATATAAGAGCTATAGATCTATTTATAAGAACTGCTATTCCTTTTCCAATATCTTTGTCTGAAAGCCCTGTAACTTCAAAGTTGTAATAATTTTGAGGGAAGTGGTTCATATTCAAAGGGAGGTTCCTGCCCTCATTGGCAGACACCTATCTTTCAAACCAAGACACTAACAAGATGATAACTTCACAAACTGCTAGAGTAATGAAGCCCTGTAAGCTACAGTAATAAAGCCCTGAAAAGTTACAAAATATTTCCAAAGACTTTTTTTTAAAAAAAAAACAGGTGCAGAAGCCAGTTTTTCACTACATAACCAAGCAGCAAAATGCACTTTTCATATAACCTAATGTGCTGGGATGACTTGCTCATATCCCCATTCACCTGTTTAGTCCAGAAATAAGTTTTGCACCTTTAAGATTGGTTCTGAGAGTGAAGAGGGGAGGGGAAAGAAGCGTGCACAGCTTGTTTTCAGAAATTGCACTCACTCCTCCACATCCTGCTCCTGGACTGTGTTGTCTGTGGACACACGGCAGGACAGAGCTCTCCTTTACCCTTTAATTAGTTTTTAGCTAAGTGAGGCAGAGAAGTTCCCTGGACCGTGGCTTTTATTTTTATTTGGACCTGTTTAAACCTGCTCTGGACTGAACACTCAGCAGAGCTCCAGCAATTCACACCTGTGGCCCACTGGGCTGGGCCTGGGCTGCAGCATTTCCAGCACCAGAGGGACTGATCAGAGACTGAGTGAGCTGAGCTGCAACCCACAAAAGAGACTTTCTGAGTCTGTCATCTCTTTTGGAGGGCAAGAGGTTTTATTGTTTAATATTGTTCGGTTTTTTGTGTTGGAAAATGCTTTCTTTGCCTGTTAATTTAACAGTTTTTATTCCACTTTTCTCCAAGGAAATATTTTCCCAAACTAGTTGGGGGAGGGGCCACTTGAATCTGCTTTCTAGAGGAACCCCTTTGGAGGTTCCCTCCAAATTTGCCCCAAACCAAGACATCTAATCTACTTGTTTATGAACAAACATTCTGATTGACAGAGGCTGTATACATAATGAGATTCCAACACATCTGGATCTTTCCAACACTGTGAATGCAGTGTTCAGCAGCATACATTAATGGGATAATGAGGCAGAGCCACTCCTGATCATGCATTTCACAAAGCACAGTTAATCTGTAATTCCCCCATTTCACACCTTGCTATATCCTGTATGCCATGCCCACATAATGATCCACAAACACCCACATAACTGAGCTTCTCATCTCTGTCCAGGGTTCAGGATGTATTCCACCAACACAAAATGAAATGTCATCTATTCAGAAACTCATAGCCACACATTTATCCAAGTATTAAAAGATTTAAATCTCTGGCATAAGGATGCCTACTCCCACAATCAGCAAGGAACATGGAGTGAACCACTTCATTTCACAGCCACACTGCACAAATTCACCAATTGCTTTTCCTTGGCAAGCAGTGAAGAGAGGAGAAAGTGCAAACTAGAAATGGTTATTGCTGACACTGCCCCAACAGTGGCAGAAATCCTGCCCTCCTGCTGTGACCACCAGCAGAGCTCCCACCAACACTTACATGGCCAGGATGGCGGCCATGGTATTTTCCCAAAAACAGTTTCTGTAAAGCAAAGAAGAAATCACTGGTTTCTTGACACTGTCTGCAGCGACCCTGCAAGCTGTGCCACACAGTGAGTGGTGCAGGCACTAGGGTGGCACACACACCTGACACCAGGAGAAGGGAATTCTGCAGATCTTCACTCTTCCACCAGCACATCCCACAGCTCCTCATCTTTGCTGTGTACCCAAACACATTTGTGGCTCTATGCCAATCACCACACTCCTCATGCAATTTAACTCTTTAAGATTAGATCAAATTAGAACATTTCTAGGGAATATTTCTGTGGTCAACGCAAAGACACGTGGCTGACTCAAATAAGGGGCTTTCATTTTGTCTTGTTTAAAACACTGTTTTTATGCTTTAGTTGCATTCTCTTAAGAAAATATGAAGCTGTGTAATCTAGTAAATCTGATGGATGTTGCTGAAATACACAGCTACAAAGAACTGCTGTAACTACTGCCCTGCACAAGTCTCAAAGATAAAAAACTCCGGGAGCAGGCAAGGGCTGTAATGAAATGGGCTCTACACATTTGAAAAGTCTTGGCTGAAGATTATGATGCAAGCAGACTGTACATCAAAGATGCTCTGGCCTGAAAGCAGCCAGATTTCTGTCTCTTGCTGCTTCTCAACTGTGAAAAATACTGTCAAAATGGAAGAAATTACTGGGCTAGTTAGTATCTTCAGAGCAATGCAAAATTAAACTCAACCCTGCAATCAGCTGCCCACTGACAAACTTGCTGCTGGTATCTTAATTCTGACCAGATGGATTTAACAGTGGTCTAGGGCAGGGGTCTATTTGCAGTAAAATTACAGAGGAATGGGCACAGGCAATGCCCAACTTCTGACAATGTCCACCAACAGCTACCACAGCTGAGGCACACACAGAGCTGACAGGCAAGATGCAACCTTTTAGAAAATTATCTTTTAATACTGAAGAAGTACTAGGAGGAGAGAAAAAAAAACTTAAAAGCTCTCTGGACTCCTTAGTTCTGTACAAAAACATGACTTAAGAGAAAGTATTCCAAGACAGACATAGTACACAACAAATAGAGGGCTGTTTGATGGAGAAATTGCAGATTATGGCTACTGCCACCATTTTTCCTCCAGAGGAAGTAATTATGTAGCCACCTATTCCTCCAGTAGACTCTTGGGAACATCAGTATCTAAGGTTTACTCTAGTCAGGGTAAAAAAGATCAATGTCAGCATGTGAAAATGGTAACAAACACAATGTGTCAGACACAACTAGATAAGCCTCAATTACAAGGAAATCAGAAAAAATAGCATATGTGGGGATTTTAAAATAAAAATAGAGGGCTAAGGGCTAATGGAAATGAAGTACTTAAACACCTTTAAAATCTTTGCATCCAAACCCTGCTACCTAAGATAACAACCATACACCTTGCAACGATTTTTCTTTCTAAACTGCAACTCAGGGAAGGCACCTTAAGAGTCCAAGTCCAGTTCCTCACCCCTGCAAGGAACTGCATATAGTCCTGTCCACAAATTTATGAACTTCCTTCCATGTGATTAGACTTCTTACTCCTTAACCAGATGACTGTTGGAGGTCCTATTATGCTTCCAGATACTTCCTTATAATTGCAGACTAAATGTATTCATAGCCAATTTATATTCATTTGCTCTTAAGATGCCATTGTCATTTTGCTTAAATTAGGCTGTAAAACCTCCAGGGCTCTGACCAAATCTACAGAACGACAGAGAGTCCTGAGGCTAAGTCCTAAGCCTTAATTCAGAGCTTTGCTTGTGGTGACATTAAAATAAATAATAAAATTTAGGTTTTATAGTTCCACTAGTCTGATGTTCTTCTGCTGTATCTCTAATTAGTACAAGTGCACTCTCATGGAGTCTGATGAAACATATTGTGATGTGTTCTAGGTGAGACTGCAGCTCTGCCTCATCTCTTAAAAAGTTGCTCATCTGGCTTTAGACATACATTGAGACTACAAGCTGATGTTTCTATCCTGACTATATAAAAACTAAAGAAAACACAGCAACAAATGGGTAAAAAAGCATGTCCCTTTTAGCAGTAAAGCTTGTGGGGGAGCCAACCAACTCAGCTCATGCCTGGAAAAAGACAGAGGTCAGCAGGTTCCTTCCCAGAATCAGAATCTGTAATTCCTAGAGGCAGGTTCTTCTCCTCACCAAAAGTCTTGAATTTGGGTTCTCCTGGAGGATTTTTGCTCAGAATAAACTAGTCCTGTAGAGCCTCAGTAGCACCTACAATGATATACTGCAGGTTTAGAAACACTGATTTTACATCTGTGCAAACATCAGATCTAGAAACTTTGCCAAGTAAAAAAATTTCCGTGATATGTAGCACAGATTTTACACACCTGCTGTTTTGGCACTTTTGAGCATTTCTGCTAAATCCTCTTCAGTCCCAGCTTTGCTAAGGGCAGATTGTGCCCTGTGTTTTACCTACTCTACACAAATGAACAAAATTTCTAGAAACACTGCATATTTTTAAAAAATTTCTTTCATTATTTGTTTCATGGAATAACTGGTCTGAGTTGGTTTCCATGCCTTTTAGCTGTCCTGGCTTACTAGAAAAGCAAGTTCCAACTCTGAACTCCAGCACTAATCACAGTTCAAATGGCAGTGGTAATGCAACATACTTAAATATGGAATAATATCAAGAAAATGTCATGCTTAGAATGCTAATGAAAACAGCAAATCAACAATTCTGTTTTCTAATGCAGATGAAAGTAAAGGTTAGCAAAAAAAAACGGGGGCTAAAAAATCCCTTTTAATTGATTTAAAGCACCAAGGACACAGGAGAGAACAGCAATCAACTGCTACAAAAATAACATTGAAGGATAAAATGGGGGAATGTATAAAGTATCTTTTCTTTTGTTTCAATAAATACAGATTCCCACAGTCTTTCATGGTAAGAGTCCAAGTACTAGATATTCAAAAATTAATGTGAAAAAAGAAGGGTTTAATTAGGGAAGAGCAGGAGCACTTTCTTTCTAGATAATGCAGTTCCAAAGGACTGAACAGCTGGACAAAACTCCCTTCAGAAAACACAATAATACTGAGGTATAGAACACATTTATGTAGATTCTCTGTCTTTCTTATGAAGGGATTGAAAACAATAGAGCAGAAAAAACAGACTAAAACTGAGTCACTCACCCAGACACCTGTAGGGAACCACGATATGTGGGTGACCATTGCACTGCTTCCATCCCCTCTTGCACCAGTTCTGTATTGTAGCTGGCTGGTTGGCTTCCACAACATTGGTGATTTGCAATTCAGGGTACACCTAGCATTAAAATGAGAGAAAAAGACAAATGTTATCCCAAGTATGTACTCTGAGTCACTGTAACACATTTGTAACAACACAATATTCATCTTCTCTCTCTTCTGCTGTGTAAAATATTTATGTCGTGGTGTGCATCTATCTGTAAAGCTGGTGTGTCTGTTCTTCAGTAAAAACATGCAGCCAGTTCAGAAAAATTATGGTGGTAACAGCTGATTGTCAAAACTATAACTTGCCCAGTTATATTTGACTAAGTTAAAGATCAGTTAATCATAGGTTAAATACCTCCTCCATGTCTAGGCAAAACTCCATATACACAGCATATTCTCCATACAACTGAACTTAATAGCATGCATGCCTTTATGTTCATCTCAACCATTTTAACAAACATCGTAATTCCTGCCTGCTGCAGTCTGCCTAGTACTAAAATTCTGTTGAAAAAATTATTCATATTTAGGTCTACATTACCAATTTGTAAATTGCTGAGATCAAAATTCTGCTTTAATACCACAATACACCCCTACACCCACAACCATCACACCAGCAAACTTGCTGATGAATTTATTGGCTTTTTATCACACTCAGTCCCTTTATCTCAGCCCCCTTTTCTACTCTAACACAGCCTATAGCCCTCACTTTACATTTTTCAAACTGGCAATCTACCAGGCCTAACATGAAACTCAGAAGGTACTAATTTTCCTTTGCCTTTCCTCAATCAATCCTTATCAATTTCCAGCTGTGTGAGATCTGAGGATTTAAGTGCTCTGAAAAGTACTGTCTACTCATATCTACCAATGGAAAAGAAAAACAGAAATAGGAACAAGTCTGAAGTAACTGGAGATGGTCCAAAAACATCCTGCAGAGAAGTAACATAATTCCAAAAAAAAGAAAACTAGGTTAAGTCCAAAACTGGTGCTTGGAAAAGTACTCTAAGAATCTTGACAGCTACACCTCAAGTAAAAAAGATTTGTCTCAATCATGGATCTCCACTGAGGTCATGGCATCTGAGAGGCAGTACCTCCTGGCACTCCCCTGACTGGAGGTTTAAAATATAATGATGGCAAAATGAAGAAAGCAGCTGGAGCTGAAGTCTTGAACTTTAAAAGATGATAACAAATGACAGTACAGCCTTCTCAAATTTGAGATCAGTGGTCTTTAAATGAATGTGGCCTGGTCCATACATCCATACACAAGGGAACAACCAGAAAACAATCAAAGCATAACTGGAAATAATTGGAAATAATGTCTTACTTTAATTAAGAGACATGAAGGGGCTGTTACAATTTTAAAGTTGAACTGTATTAACAGCTTAATACACAAAACAAGGGCAGATACAGTAACAATGCCACAGAAATGACTACAGAAAGAAACACTGCCTACTAAACAATGCACTTTATGCTAACGAGCTTGAATACCAATCCTGCCTTCTATTCAAAAATAAAATTTATTAATCAGATACTTCTTTCCTTGTGCATATTCTTCATAGAATACTGTCACTGAATGACATACACATGATCAGGGTCCAAGAAGAAAAAAGTTTTTATTCTGCATGTTCTTCAGCTTATATAATCTTAACAAAGCATGATCTTAAGTCATTAACTACATCACAATAACTTATTATATGCATTGGTGCAAAGCAATTAGTGTCAATATAATTGGCAGTAGTTTTACAGAAATTTAATAAGGCACATATATACATCTACTTAGGCACGTAGTCTAGCTTACAAAAATGTTCATGTATCTTTTCTAATCTGTTTCCATGCTGACGGCCTTGTCTTCTTCCTTGCTATGGATACACTTGAAAATCAGAAACTGTTATTTCTTCTGTTAACTCATCTTTGCTTGCAGGCCAGCTGTCAAGCCCCTCCATAGAACACATCTGTCAGATCTTTGCCAGTTTCAGCAGCACCCTCAGCTCACTCCAACTGATGGCTGAAGAAATACAGAGGCTGAAGGTGCAGCCTGGGATGTTAACCCAGCACACAAGATACAGGGACCTCAAGAAAGCCCACAGGCAGAACTACAAAGTGTGAAAGTTTCCTACACTTTGAAGACTGAACCTTCACTTTCTTTCTTTTGTCAGCAGATGGCCAAGGCTGATGGTCATCATCCACATTACCTACACTGCCCATTTTCACACTGCTTGCAGAAAGTGGCTCCAGAGGAAGTTGCTGCTCCCCCTGCTCCATCAGTGCTTCAAATACTGAACAGATACAGCAAATTCAAAGGGAAAGCCTTTGCACATGCTCATGATCCCTGTAACAGCACTGCCAAAATGGATTAGCAGGAAACTTCACACTTTAACTGCTGTGTAAATATTACCCTGCAAGGCTCCATAGCTGTCTCAAGAGCTAACATGCATAATGCAAGAGGAAGATTTGTTCTTCTTTGGGTACTTCCCTTAGCATTGCTATGCTGAACTCTTCCAGTTCACGCCTTTACAAACGTCACACTCATGTGATTAGAACCCCTGGTTAGATAATGCTGGATGCTGTCACAAGCCATGTGCTTGATACATCAGTGTCCACTGACATGTTCTTATCAGGTATCCAGGGTTAAGTGTCACTTGTCATTGGCAGTGGAAATAAATGCCTTAAATGAAGACAACTAAGGAAACTTCAAAATGGATAGACTGGAATGTTTAAAAAAGGAAATTAAGACCAAAAATATCATTTATTTACCCACATGAATGCGTACATAGCTTTAAAGTGACAGAAGATAAAATTCTGAGCCACAAGAACAAAGATACACTTAGTTGCTTTCCTGAGATGAATTTCTAAAGAGTAAGGCTGCATTATTACTGCAGAGCCTCAATAAAAGAATAATATTAGTTGGAAAAACAAGTTCATATATTATTTTTTATTTTTACTATTACCCAAAACCAACATTTTAACTGCTGGTTAGTAAAGGGGACCAAATGCTAAGTAGTTAGCAGTATTTGTCAAAAGTGCACAAGGACAAAGAAATACAAACAAACCTCTTCTTTTGTTACTACATCAATTACCAAACTCCTAATTTCCACTGACAGCTCACACAAAGCCCAGTCCACCCTTTAGGAGAGAAAACAGGCTTTGAATTTCATTAACAATAGGTTAATGCCAGTTTATGTGCCAAGGAGAGCTCCCCTGACTAGACTTATATAATGTATTTGCTCTGAATTGAAGTGGGACCTACTTAGTGGCACAGAAAAATGAGCCTCATATTAATTTATAGTGTCCCTAATGAGCTCCTTCTACAGTGTCAGTGTAAAGCAGAGCTAGAAAGTTGCCAGATAACCAAACTTTCAACATTAGTATAGCTTGATACAGAGAAGTTCCATTAATTCATCTTAAAAGAAACAGTGGAGAAAACAGAGATCAATGTAATCTAGAAAATTTAACTGGCAATCAAGAGTTACAGCTACGTTTTCATTTCCTTCCATTTCCATTAGCAAGTCTCCTTACATACTAATTGCAGAAAAAAAACCTAAAAAGCCACTCAGACTACTCAGAATTTAATATAATCTTGCTAAAACTCATGTTTACCACTACCAGCTTTGATGCCACATAGATTTAGGACTAAAATGTAGATGCCCTTAATAAAAGGAGATAAAATGGGATGAGAAAGCTTTTGGGTTGAGATAGAGAGAAAATATTTACCAATTGCTATCATAGGCAAGAGAGATTCAGCTTGGGGAAAATTTTTTTAATTCCCAATTAAAAGAATTAAAAAGGGGACATCGTGGGACAAACACTGACCACTTCTCTCTGACCAGTAGGAACAGCATGAAGTTGAGTCAAGGAAGGTTTAGATTGGGTATTGGGAAAAGATTCTTCACCCAGATGGTAGTTGGGCACTGAAACAGGCTATTTTCTATTCCTTTCTAAAGCATACATAGAATCTATAAAGTTTCTGCTTCCCAGAATTTTGCATTGATGAGGTGAAGAGCAGCAACAAGCAGACACGCTACATTCATTTCCAACTGTTTGCACATCCATGAAGAGGAAACATAGGATAATTATTTCTGTATGTCCATGCACAGTATGGATAATTATTTCTGTATGTCCTCTGCAAGCTTTCCAACCTACAGCTTGGGAAGCAGCAGCAATGAGGAGTCCCAAATTAGCAGCAGCAGGAGTGGTGTCACATGAGTAGCCACGACACAAGCACCATCAACCCTAAAGGAAAAGTCCTGTTCTCAGTCTTGCAGTCTGTGCACAGAAAACAGACAGCTACATGCAGAATAATGTTACTAAAAGTCTGATGTAAAATAACCTCATTTATTCCTGGTTTTAAAAACTATTCTACATTACAGTAGCTCCATGGCTTTCCCTGTGGCAGCCCCAGGAACCATCACCCCCTCTGATCCAGAGCACTCTCATCACCAGCAGAACACCCTGCCTTCTCTTCCACATCTCCGTGGCTTCAGCTGTGTCCTGTCACGTCTGACCAGACTCAGCCACTTGCTCCAGGCTTCCTCGGCCATCAGGCCCTTCTGCACACAAAAGGAAGGCTACAGGGCTGGCTGAAGCTGGCACCCAAACTTCTCCTGTCACTCTCTGTAACCCAAGCAAAGCCTTCACTTGTTCAAAGAGAATTATGAGAGTCAAACCCAGCATTAGCAGCATTAGAGAAATAGCAAGGAAATCAAGAAGGAACAGCTCTGCCCCTGCACCACAAGTTCCAGGCATCTACTGTTGCAGGTTAATCAGTATAACATCTCAGGTATTTGCACTAATTTCCAGCAGCCACTTGGGAAGAGTGTATGAATACACCCTTTTAACGGCAGTTTTAAAGAAAAAAGTTTAACAGTAATCAATTCCTAACCTAAAACCCGCACCTTAATACTTAGGATAAATAAATAATCCCAGGTTGAATGTCTTTGGAACGAGCCAGGGAATTTTTTCTATTAATTATATCCTGAGGACAAATTTCCAGGGACACGCTACTTTGTATTTCAGCCACATCCTCTTGTATCCATCCATAACATCATTTCAAGTTTAATAGCTCCAGTCTCACTAGCTATCAGAGTCCATCCTCAGTCTCACTTAGGAGTTTCACATATTACTCTTATAAATACTTCTTTAGGCACATCTCATAAATCATCCTTCTTTCCAACATCTTAGCTGCTTCACTGCTACACAGAGAGTCGCTCTTCAATAGTTTCCTGCCACAAAACTCACCCAGATTTCAATTCCTTTCACCCCAACTCTTGCCTCTCCAGTCCACTCATCCTGGCATTTTTTCAGTTCTCATTTCCAATCTCTCCGCCCACTCAGACTCCTAAGTTCAACGCAAAGACACAAATGCTGTCCTCTTTTCTTTATTAGCCCTCCTCCTTTTTTTCTCTAGGCATGCAAAGTCAGCAAACATTTCAACACTTCCAACTAGTTTCCTCCTTTACTGATCTTATCCTTTGGAAAGGAAAGAAAAGCAAAACTAAACATGCAGGTGTGAGTGCATGGGTGAGAGTGAGATGGCAGATGATGAACCCTCTGGGCATTAGCCACAGATCAGGGGGAGATGGGGTCAGACATCAAAATGTTGCTGCAATTTTTACTCCTGGTCATGACAACAAGCACTTAGAACTTTTCCCTGTGAGCAGAGTACATACAACATCCTGATACATCATTCCAACTGCCTTGGGTATATTGAGAGTGCTAGAAACATGAGCTGGTTTTAGTGCAGTGACCAATTGCGTTGGTTCACCTGATGAAACGTCATACAAACATGATCTCTTCTCTTAAAATTCCCTAATGTGCATTCATCTGGAATTTCATGCAAGACTGCCCTTTCCTCTGCAATTCAAGTGTTCAGAAAGGCTGCCAGCCATGAGGCAGTTGGCTCACCCCTAATCCATGCACTGGACTCCATAAACTGAACACTCTCAGTTGGCTTTCTCTCAACTTTTTTTTTTCCGCACATGGGGAAGGCAGAAGCCTATTAAAGCAGAAATAAGGGTGCATGGTCAAACATACCCACCTCACTTTCAAGAGCTGGATTTTATAGCACAATTATCTGTATGCAGTAAGAAAACCAAACCAAAACTTGAGCCTTGCCAAGAATTTTCTGTTTACCCCATCAGGTTTTCTAAAGCCTCTCTTGTGTAATTGTAGAGGATATCCTGCTTTTCATACTCTAAAACCTCAGAGTAAACAGGGCCGGACTTACAGTCTCTAAGCTGCTTCCCTGTCCACTTTAAGCACAACAAACACTTCTCCATAGGCAAAGTATTTTATTCACAGTCAACAAAGTCCACTTCTTCATGTCACCACTAGCCTGTTAACATATTCACACTACTTGAGATGAAACCTCATCTGCCTCTTACTCTACAGCATCACCAGAAGCAATTAACAGTTTGGGGTGCTGGTTTTTTTTGCATTTTTTTTGCTTCTGTGCTTCCACTTTTGAATTAAATTTCTGCATGAATAAGGTTAAATATTCAAGCAGTGAGAGAGAATAATAGCTAATCAAGCTAACAGGGTATTTTTATTTCTAAGTAATAGATTATGTGCAAAGGACAAGGACTATTGTCCTCGAAGAAAGGGAAAGGGGAAAAGCAGCCAGAAGTAATTTAAAAACAATAATAAAAATCAACAACAATAATAAAAATCTCCTCGTTTAGGCATGATACAATGTTTTATCTGCCCACTTCCCTCTCTAAGGGTGTGATAGGTTAATCTGGCTTTCAGCAGGGGTGAAGAAAAAACCAGAGGCTGCTTCTGGAGAAGAAGCTCCTCAAAAAATTCTACTCTGTCCAGCAGAGCCAATCCCTAAAGGCTCTGATGATTGAAATATTGGCTGGCCCAATATAAACCATGTGACCAGCAGTGAGAGTCATGGGGAACAACTCCCCAGTGTGGAGCCGAGACAGGATCAACTTTTCAGTTCTGCAGAACTCTATAAAATTTTTTCAATTGATAGAACTTGAGAACAAACGAACCTACAGACCCAATTCTCTCCCGAGTCAGAGAAAAGGGAAAAGGTGAAGACACGTGAAGAGAACAACATGGCGACGCTCACGTGAGGAGAACAACATGGCGACGCTAAGGTCGGTGCAAAAGACAGAGGGGGAAGAGGAGGTGCTCTGAGCATTGGAGCTGAAATTCTGCTGCAAGCCATGTTGAGGACCATAATACAACAAACTGTTTCCCTGTAATTCAGGAAGTGCATGAGGAAATGCAGAATTCACTTACAGCCCATGAGAAAAAGGCGCTCACACTGGAACAGATGGTTATGAAGCTGTGATCGGGTGAGAGGCTTGAACAGAGACAGAGAAGGAATCCTTGCTTCCAGAGACAAAGGAAGAGGACCTTTGCTTTTATATTAGAACAGTTCATCCTTGAGAGACTCTACCCCATGAACAAAATGGCTCACAAGAAAACAGCTGTGGGAAGACTGCTTTGCCCATGGGAGGGACCCACACTGCAGCTGGTTCAGGCAGGACTACTACTCATGAAAATTAGAGCTGGAAAACCACACTGGAAAAGTGTTGTCATCTTATTGCAAAAGTTCCATACCTTCCTGGTGATTTCTCATGGTCAATTCCTCACACCACTGACTCCTTCTCCACAGCACAGCCAACAAACTCCAACTCTCTCCTAACCCACCTAACCCACTCTTTCATAGCACTCATCCTCATTAGACACAGCTGTGGCCTGTTAAGGGCAGCCTGTTCCTAATCTTAGGTAATTAGTACAGCTGTAGCTCCTCAAGTGTGAGACTACCTTCTGCACTACCTTTATTTTCTTACATTCTATCCCCCCACAGAAAAGTTCACAGAGAACTGTGTCCCATGGGAAGGACCCCATGGCATAGCAAAAGACACACCTTTCCCTAAATGAAGATTTATTTTTTTTTAGAAGTGACAAACTGACTAAAAACCCCATGGTTTGCCTCCCTCTGCTGAAAGTGAGAAGGAAAAAAGGGTTAGTGGAGGGAAAAGGTGTTCTAAAGGTGTACTTTAGTTTTCATTACTCTCTTTTAATTCCCTTTTTTTTCCTTTCTACCTTTTAAAGTTTTGAGGCTGTTCTGTCCTAAAGTGTTTCTTCCCAATCCTTACCTCAACTCATGAGGCCCTCTGATATTCCCCCCCCCTCAAAAAAATGAATAATTTTTTATTAAAATAAATGAAAAAAATAGTTTATTCATTCTTCTTTGCTGCTCAACTACAGCAAAGGAGAATGAATAAATAATTTTTTCATAGGCCCACTGGCATTTGGCCAGCATCAAGCCCATGACAAAGGGTTGCCTCAGGCACTGTGGCACCAAATCAAGGAATCATTGAGGACAGTGTAAGCAGCCAGAGAGCCTGGGTCTGGTTTTCTGGATCTCCTGCAGGCTGCCATCCCACCACCAGCACACATAGTCTGTGGAAGGAAGGTGAGGCACTGTGCTCTCCTGGCAGGAGCTCCTCAATCACATCAGTATAGGGAATGCCAGTGATCCACATAAGACAACTAATACACAAGGAAGGTGCTTAAGCAAAATTATTTTGGTTACTGTACCAGCATCCTGGGGACTGCAATAATGGCTCAGCTCCCTGATGTGGATCTGCAGAAGCAATCCTTACTATTATTTTAAAAAAGCAAATATCAGAAGAAAAAAAATAAAAAGAGGGAAATAAATCCAAAAAAACCCCCACAACAAAGAGCTAAACAACATCTGACCTTTCTTTTTGTAGTATTATCATAATTTCACCTTAAGCATGACAAGTTTCAAAAAGGGCTGGCAGGGAAAGAAACAGATCTTACGCCAGCAGTTTCTGCCCAAGGATGGGGTACCATTCTGAAGACATGAAATAAAGAATGTAACCGCTTTGTGAAAATCACTACATGCACAAAGTTATTATTTCCTTCTCACCAGAATTTCAAAGAAAACATTATTGAAAGTGGGCTATAATATGCATGTTTTAAATCACAAATTACCTACCTAAATTACTTTCACAAACCTTACTGAAATAAACTTCCCACCTTTCTATAGAACAGAAAAATATGTGGCTGAGTTGTTATGTTTGTTGAGGAAATTACAGTACAAAATGAATCTAAGCTGTAGCACAAAATCTGTGAAGATATACCAGAAAAAACCAAATTGCTCTGTTGAGCTATTTTCAAGTTCTATTGCTTACAAAATTACCTACTTGATGTCAAAGTTGTCTTCGAGGCCATGCAAAAACTGTCACGAAGAGGCCCATTATGATTTCTCATATTCTAATTAATTTATGTTTTCTTGAGTTAACTGCAGATATAGCCAAAGGGTAATTTATTAATCTAAGAACCTAAATCCATTTGTATGCATGCCCCAAGAGACAAACAAGGCTGTGATTTCCTTTTTCATGAAATCAACTTGAGGCTCTAGTACCAAAAATGTGAAGTGGTATTACAAAGTCATTTTCTGAAACTGTGATTGTACCCCATCATCTAGGACAAAAGAAAACCATGCATGATTTAGTCCAGTAGTGAAAGCCATACAGAAAAAGT
Organism: Melospiza georgiana; assembly: GCF_028018845.1. Lineage (NCBI taxonomy): Eukaryota > Metazoa > Chordata > Aves > Passeriformes > Passerellidae > Melospiza > Melospiza georgiana. Next base: position 14,552,474 of record NC_080431.1, read on the forward strand.
TGGGGAAATCTGCCAATTAAAATGGACTACCTGATATATCAAAGTTCATCTCAAAAGAAAAAAAAAAAAAGGAGGAAAACTAGAAATGGAATGCAAGAATGAAGAACAGAGCTATAGGGAGGGCATCTGCAGAAAACATTTAGAGCAGTAACATTTCCTGATTTCCTGTTTGTGAACTATATTCAGTGTCTTGTATTCCCATGTCCTTCAATCAAGATACTAAGTAATTACCTGAGCAGCTGTAAGATGACACTGCATTTTTCTTTCTTTATAAATCAAACAGCAATGTTTTTTCATGATTATTGTTCTTGTGAATGAGATACACATTATATAGACTATAGTTTTTACACTGAGAATATTTAGTGTCAGGAAAAAGATAAAAAATTTCCTTTCTAAAGAAATAAAATCAATCCTTCCTTGACAAATATTTAGAAACATGTTTTTCTCCAATTCTTTCTCATAACTTATTTTTGTCCAGAATAATCAGAATTGCCTCACCATTGCCTTGCACAGGTAACAATTCAGCCTGAAAATTGCCCATTTTTTCCACTTACAGGTAAGAAACACTGCTGTGGAGCTGGCTACTGAACTTTGTACACATAAGGAAGGAGAAAGGTTCTGACAGAAGCTCTCAACAATCTCCATGTGCATGAAGTTGCCAGTCACCAGGCTGCCCATAGGCATCTTTGCGCTTACCAGAAGCAGCTCAGAAGCCTGTAAATCTAAGAACATCCTCTCTTAGTGCTCCATTCCCCACCAAAAAAAGAAGCTGAACATTTTCTTGCCAGCTCTCTTCCTCCAGCAGTATGTTCCCACACAGATGGCAAAACATTTTTTGAGACTTGGTACTGCAGGCTCCACTGAAGTCAGTAGAAACCCTGTGATGCCTTAGGATTCAGCTTTTGTATTTTTCAGATCCTGTACTGCTTTAGTGTGTAACTCTAAGACTCCATAGACTATCAGCTACTGTTCTCCCGTTTTATTCTGACAAAGCATTTTCTCTCCAGGCCTGAAACTCAAGGATACCTTACAGTCTCAGGCCCAAAAAAATGGAACAACAGTGAATTTGGGGATGGGGTCACAAACTTGGAGTAAATTACTTCATTACCCGAAGCTGTAATTGGAGGAGTAACCCCTGATATATAAATGGACCAAACTTTTATCTGTATGAAAAACTTGTGAACATCTTCCCTCTTGGGTGTAGCTTCTCAGAGGCTTCTGACTGCCCAAGATGTACCTATTGAAGGCCTTTAATAAATACCCACTTTATTCTCTTTATCTTGTCTAGCCTCTGTTCTAGGTAGCCACTCTAAGGCATCACCTGGCACCAATTTCTGTAACAGAAAGACTGAATCCAGCTCCAAGGAAACCTGAAATATGAAAAATTTAATTTGTTTCCTCCTTCCACAAAAGGCCAGTCCCAAAAGGATTAGGATGGCTGCCAAATGGAGAAACCACTTCAAATTGCTCCCAGTGACTCAACTGACCACAGTGATGTCAATCCCTAGAGAACACTCTTGGGGTGCAACCAAGTCCAATCATATCCCACAAAACTTAAACACCAATATATTTAAGATCTTATTCTCAGAAATAGCATATTAATTTCCAACTACTCAAAGGCACACTGAGCAAAGGGAACATCAGAATAAACTGAAATTCAAGTAAATTATGAATATTCTGAGTTGTGTTGATCATGAATTTCAAAGGACAGAGTAAGGACTGTAACCCTGCATCTACTTTCCAGTATAAACCATGCAAAGCTGCAACATGCCCATGAACATGTCCCTCTGCACCTTGCCAGCAGATATCCCAGCCTACTCACAGAATCATCAAAATAGCCAGTTCCTCAAAATCCAGAGTGAATTAAAAAGTTATGATAATTTATTGCATGTGTCTTTTTTACTGGCAAGGCTGGCAAACAACACATTTAAGTTAATATGATCTTCGGCACCCTTTCTCCAACAAGAATTAAGTTCACTGAATTGGACTGAAGTAAACATAAATAAATCAAATATGATCATCCAAATCAAGGACTTCTGGACTCAAAGGATTTAGAAATTGCTGAAAAAGCCAAACAAGAAATCTTTAACATTCCATACTGCTTTGGCTCAAGCTGGGAGAGAAATTACTTCTTGCCTCTCAGAACTGCACCTACACTTCTCTTGAACTTTTAGAAACAATAAAAAAAAAGGCAGATCAAATTTTTAAATGCTCTTATCTTCAGGATTATGTTTTGATGCAATCTTTTACTGTGCTCAATGGCTTAGCAGTTCCTGTTGTTTAGCAGGATAACTGAGATAAGCTTTACTTTAGCACTCATGAAAGTTAAACATTAACCTAGAATGAAATTCTTCTCTAAAGATTAATCTAAGCAGCAAAGTCAATGTAAGGATTGCACAGATTTCTGTTTTTAATTTCCAGCACTTTGGCACCACTCTGTTGCTGAAGCCTAGCGAAAAACACCAGGCTGACCCTCTAACAGTCTGACACCCCAAAAACCAGAAATTCTATGACACAGCTACACAATGTGATAAATTATTTTGCAAATATCAAATCCATTTGTGTTATGAAAAAGGCAATATTCTAGTTTTCCAAACAGCAACAAAGAATCCTTATCTTAGAAACCAGCATGTGATACTGATGTCCCTCCTGTAAGTCCAGCTGCTAAACCCAGGCAGAAACCAAAGTTACAGCAAAATCAGCAGCAATTGGGATTCTGCATTTGAGATGGAGGGTCCATATGCTTTTTCTCCAAATCTTTATGGCAGGTCTGTGGAATCTGTGGAACTATTCAGCAACTGACCCCAAAAACCTAAATTTCAGATCAGATAATCACTACAGGGACACTGAATCACATCAAATTTCTCAGTCTTTCATTCACTTTTCAATTCTCCTCTGTCCTTCCTGCTGTCAACACTCTGCCTAAAAATACCAACCTTTTCCACATTTCTTTATTTTCACCTGCCTTTCCTCTCATTTTCTGCACGGATTCTGGTATTTGTTAATACATTTGCTCTCTGCTTATATTTTCTGCTGCTAAAATGAAATTGTGGATACACATTTTCATCTCTGATTAACATGTAGTCTACTCTTCATTACAGACTTAATTTGACATCTGTCTTTTTGACCTAATAATATTGGGCATTTTTTGTGCTTTCAAATTGCTCATGTTGTCTTTTTCTATTGCCCAAGAAAGCTTGCTGGCAAAATTCAGAGATAAACAGCATGTGTTCTTCTGAAAACACATAGAACCAAGTAGCAGGAAGATGTAAAGCCTTTAGGAATATCTAAAAAGCTTCTTTTCACAGGCTGTTCAAAGACCATAGCAAAGCCACCCTCTGGTCAGTTGCCATGAGAAGAAGTCCTGCCCTCACACCTCCTCCAACATTACCAATCCAGCTCATCGGAGGAGAGGATCAAAGAGGAAACTCACTCTTTTTCTGTTTGCTGGGGTTTGCTTTGTGCCATTTCAGCTCCCTAAACTTCCTTGCTGCAAGATCAGACATCTGCTAAAATTTAGCAGAGAAGAAATGAGGAGGAAGGAGAAGAGAAAACTGACTGTTTATTCAACAGCATGTATAACTGCTTGAGCTCAATGCTTGTGCCAAACCACTCTGTAGCATCTCTCCTGCTAAGAAACCCTTAAAAAATCAGCTTGCAAAATCTGACCATCTCAGATCTGGCTACAGATCCTAAGCTACAACAGCTCAAAATGTATAAGCTGAAAGGCTGCAAAAGCAGGATCATCCTGGAATTTCAAGCCTGGCTGAAAATGGGAGACTCCTCAGTCCTCTATGCTGTTCCAAACTCCAAACCAAAGCAATGTCTCAGTAAAAGGAGCAAAATTGCTAGAACACATCATACTCAAGAGTGGCTCCAATCCAAGCAGCTCCAAAATATTAGAAGTCATCTTCCAGATTTAAGCAAGTAATTGTCTGTTAGCATATCCACAGATGTGCTGTCAGCAATAGCCTCAAATTAGTTTCTATGACAATCACCTCTAAAGTACTAAAAAATATACACATATTAACTTACATGGTATTACTAGTTCAGCTTTAATAAGACTAGTCTAATCAAATCCTCTTAGATTCCTTATTTAGAATCATAAATGTAATTCCTGCTTCTTAGATGAAACCTTTTCTTTTTATTTCTGTCCAATGGAGTGTACAGAGTGGTCAAATTGTGTGGGAACTTGGAATAGCAACATTGCCTAAAATCAATTTTTTTTAAAGTTTGTTATTGGCTCAAACAAGGAAAGAAAAAAAAATGCTAGAGGATCTTTAGAGTACCTCAAAACCTCAGAACCTGAATTTACATGGAAGCCATTTATTGACCACAACTCTGGCAGAGATGTCTTCCCAGGCCAAGTGGAAACAAGAAATGAAGGGACAAATCATATGTTTTATAAATGCCTAAATATTACTGTTCTTCAGCAAAACCTGTGGCTCAGGATAAGAATTAAAAAAATAAATTGCACTGGCTTGGAAACATTGTGTGGTTTCTTCACACAGCTGGAATGGGACATCTTGAATATCATTACATTCCCATGGGATTAGTACTTTTCTAACCTACAATCATACTTATAGAAATAAACTATGCTGGTAAAACAAACATTACATTGGATAATATTGGATAATATTTCCTCACATTCAGCATTTATGTTTCAATATGCATGTCTGGGTAGAAGAAAAAAAAATTAAACACAGTATTGTCATTACTGTACAAATAAGTGTTCTTATTTTCTGTTCATATATGCAACAGCTATTGGCACTTACAAAATACAAAACTGATGCTTAAGAGATACTGTGATGCATCTTCTAAACACTACAGTGTGTTTCTAGTAGAAGCTCCTGTCTCAGCTCAAGAGAAGGAAGAGTTTCCCTTTCAATACAAGGATTCAGAACAATTTGGAAAAATCTTAGGGACTTAAATCCAATGCTGGTTTTGGTTTCAACACTAAGCCAGATGCCTGTTGTGGATCGATGTTAGCCAGATGCCAGGCACCCACAAGAGCCACTCATTCACTCCCCTTGGCTGCTGGACAGAGGGGAGAAAATTTAACAAAGGTCTGGGAGAGAGATCACTCATTAAATACCATCATGGGCAAAACAGGCTCAGCTTTGAGATAAAAGGTGAATTTATTACTAATGAAATCAGAGCAGGATAATGAGAGTAAAACAAGCCCTTAAAAACACGTTCCCTTCCCCTCTACCCCTCCCTCCTTCCACACAGAAGGCAGGGAATGGGCATTGTGGTCAATTCATCACCCATGGCTTTTCACACTGCTCTGGGAGAGGAGCTGTTCCCACACTGCACCATGGGGTCCCTCCCATGGGAGAGTTCTCCACTAACTTCTCCAATGTGAGTCCATCTCTCAAACAGCAGCTCTCTGTGAACTGGTACAGTGTGAGTCCATCCCATGGAAACATTCCTCCCAAAACTGCTGAGGCGTGGGTCACTCTTCCATGGGGTACAGTCCTTCAAGGACAGGCTGTTCTGGCATGGAAACAGGACTCCTCTCTCCAAGGGTCTCCCATGGGTTCACAGCCTCCTCCCAGGCAACCACCTGCTCCAGTGGGGGCTTCTCCATGGGATCTCTACATCCCCGTGGATCTCCAAGGGGAGAGAGCTGTTCCACCACAGTCCTCACCCCATGCAAAGGAATCGCAGCTCCAGCACCTGGAGCACCTCCTCCCCATCCTTCTCCACTGACCTTGGTGTCTGCAGAGCTGTTTGTCTCACATGTTCTCACTCTGCTCTTCTCTGACTGGAATTAAAACTGTAGCACAAACTTTGTTTTACTTTCTCCTTAAGTTATAACAGAAGCATTCTCACCACTGCTAATTGGCCCAGCAGCATGTCCATCTTTGGAGCCATCAGGGATTGGCCCTGCCAGACATGGTGGAAGCTCCTGGAAGTTTCTCAGGGAAGCCACCTCTGTGTCCCCACTCACTACCAAAAACCAGGCCATGCAAAACCAATACAATGCCTTAAGAACTCTAAAAAAATAATCTAAAAATCAAAAATCCTCACCTTTCAAACTTTTCTGTTAGTAATTTGAAGTAACATCCCTCCAGGGAAAATCTTGTCCCTCTCAAGTTAAAAAAAAAAATTAACAGCTATAATCCTGTTTAAACTATTAAAAACATCCTGTGTACTTATAAGGAGAAAAGGTGGATAAAACCATTAATAATTGGACAGATATTCTCAAACCTTTCCATGACTATAATTAATCCACAACTATCTAGAACAATTTTTTGTAAGGAACACACATCTATAAAAAAAGATTATCAGTGGGATTTTTTATTAGCCAGAGGCATACAGTACTTGGAAGATTAAAGCAGGCACTCAGTACAGTGCTACATAATCATTTTAATTGGATAAAGGCTAACTGGATGATAATGCTGATGTATGAATTAGGAATTAGAAAGCAGCAGTTTTAAACTGCTTGGGAAAAAAGGAATGCCCCAGAAATCAAGAAATACTTGCCCCATCCAACCTGGGGCCATTGCCCTGCTATGAATTCAAGCAAACATAATTCCTGACAGCTTCAAAGCTATGGAAGGAGAGAAACTGTCTTTCCTTTTTTTTTTTGTTCGCCTGCAGAACCAGCAACAAACTCTGAGTTTTTTCTTGCCAAGAGACCTCTGAACATGAACACATTTAATGATCCAACCACTGCTCCTACTACAAGCTTCATACACTGGTATCAGGAGGCAATCACCACTGTAGCCAGCATTTTTTGATTTCCATATCTTCCAAAGTAGATGGACAACAGTGAATGGGAAAGGAAAAAGAAAAAAAAGAAACTCGCTTCCACAAAAACCCCAAAACCAAACCAGAAGCCAGTAATGTGAAAAATTGCCACCACAAGAACTTCCAGCACTTCCACCACAAGAAAAAGCAAAGTAAGACGATAATAACAAGGTAAGATTAAAACAATAACGAGCTATAGCACAGGAAAGCTATAAAGCCATCCAAAAGGGATGGGGACAATCAAAAAAATATGGAACATGACACAAAGCTTGCCACCTATTCATACCAATAAAATCATGCACAGAGACTTGTGGAACACCAGAAGTAGTTAATAAAGCCCCTAAACACTCAAAGCCACCCAAACCCTGCAGGCAGCATTCCAGGTCCCAGGAGCACCATTCCCAGGAGGCATCACTCATCCATCTGCAGAGCTACACCTGCAGATGCTGGGGCTGTGCTTTCAGTGCCTTGAACTGGACACAAGTCTCCCATTGCCAGGACACAATTCCTGCATTATTCCATCTCTTGCCCATTTATTGCTAAAATCTCTCCAAGAGCCACTTCTAGTGCAGAAGCTGGAACAAGGAACTGACCTATCTCTGAAAACATTCCCCTAAGAATAAAAACTGCATCACAGTGGAAAGTGCCAGAAGTTCAAGAGGACAGAGATTGATCTCAAAGAACAGTGGGATAAATCTGTGCCAGAATGAAGCAAACATGTAAACATGGTCTCAAAAGGTGGATGAAAAAAATCATAGAATTGCCTGGGTTGGAAGGCACCTTAAAGATCATCTTGTTCCAACCTCACTGGCCTTGAACACACCCAGGGATGGGACAGTCACAGTTTCTCTGGGCAACCTGTGCCAGTGCCTCACCACCCTCACATGTCTAATATAAATTTACTCTGTCAGTTTGGAGCCACTCCCTCTTATCCTGTTATTACATGCTCTTGCAAATAGTTTTTCTACCCTCTTCAAAATGGCTGAAACATAACAGCTGTATATTTATAATAGATTTTTCTTTACTTAGGGTAACCATCACACTTTATGCCTCTTATGTCTTAGGCTTATTATTTATTAAAGGAACAGCTGCTACCAGTCCACACTACACAGCCCTCTCAGGAGCATCTTGGGCCAGGAGTTGGGCTTGTTTTTCCCTCCCTCAGCCTCAAAGCAGAAGCACTCTCTGAAATAGTATTTGTTTTCCATTTCATTTCTTTAAGACATGCAAAAAAATCAGTGCAGGGAAAAACAAGGGGGAAGATTTTTTTATTATCAGCAAAAGAAAGACAGGAATCATCTTGCAACATATGCTCCAAGTCTTATTAGTCACTTGATTTGAAATATATTTCCATGGTAGACTACAGTCAGGGCTAAAAATCCCAGCCTTCTTTCTCAAGTAGGTGAATATACTAAAGTTTAACTGCAGGATAAATATACCATCAGTAGTAATCCTCTATTTCCAAGCAAATCAAATTTAAGTACTGGCAGATAGAGTGCACTAGTTCAACCTTTGCTGTGGATGAAAAGCTAAACAAAATCTAAGAGCTCAATAATCAATGCAAAGAGTGCTAAGATAACATTCAGTCAAACTTTTAAGTGTGACTGTACACATCTCAGAATATAACAACCCCCATTTCTGTTGAAAATGTCATTTGTTGTTAAGGACATTCTGTGCTGCCAAAAATCTGTATGTTTCCCTTTTCATTAAATGGATCATTTTCTTCAGAGCAAAATCTATGGCATTTTAGACTGCTGAATTTCAAGTAGTGCAGGTTTAAAATTAATTTTCACCTTCAATACTGTGGCCATTAGCTTTGAGAAACTAGAAAGGGCACATTATGCAGCCTAGATAAAAAAAACAATTTCTATTGCAGTGAAAATGATAAGGTGGAGAGAAACCATTATCAAAGCACTAAGACCACTGTCATTGTGCCTCAAATTTTCAATAAAAAGCAGGCCAAACAATTTTTCTCTTTTCAAAAACCTTGTCATCCCTGGCAGTTTAACAAACTCTTTAGCAGGAAGACAAAGACCAGAGGGAAGGAACTGCTGCCATCAGTGCTGCCTGAAGTAGCCCCCAGGACAACAAAGTAGGATTATCAGATATGGTGACAAGAGGAAGCTAAGCAAGTAAATAAGAGATGGGGCAGTCATTTGGTGGCCCATGTACAAAGCAGGGGACATCTGGCGATTTTGGGGTGAGATAATGTCAAAGCTTTAGTATGGTCATACCCCAGCTTGTACTGGGCCTGGCTAAAAGTGGTTTTTGGGTTTCACAAGCAACATACCTAAATACATGGCACAAAATGCCATGTATTTAGGTATGTTACTTGGGAAACCCAGGGGATTTGAGAAAATGACAAGATAACAATTTCTGGAAGCATTATGGTTAGAGATCAGAAATGTCAACAGTGTTCTGTCAACAGTTACAATGAATTGCCTATTACAGGAATTTACCCTACTATTTCCTGCTCCATGTAACACTAAGATAACAGTTAAGAATGTAGCAACATGCAGTTATAGTTTTGTTATTTCTGGGGAGGATTTTTGTAAGAAATACACACTGGGCACAAAATGGTCATGCATCCCAGTGATGTTTAAAAAGAAAGTGGACACATGTCATGACTTTACAAAAGAAACCAAGCAGTCATGAGATGCCAAGTGTAACACCTCCCAAAGCCAACATTCACTTTACATCTGAAAGCTACTCTGGGTATCTAGCTAAAGATTGCAAAGCAAGCCAGCTGCTGATTACAAAGTGCACTAGATCTCCAAACTCCCAGGTTTAATTCATCCTCACAATATCCAGACCCAAACTTACTTTATTATAGTAGTGGTTTGGTCTTCCAGGAAAGGAAAAAAAACAAACAGCTACATGCATACTTAAAATGGAATTAGGCATCTCCAAATGAAACTAAGTGGGGGGAAAAAACATGCATTAGACAAAATAATTTTTTGCCAGCTGTGACTGTTTTATAATTCATTTTGGACAGGGAGTTCAACACAGATCATAAAATAATTTCAGTCCTTCAAGGAACTCATGTATGCTAACTACTAGACAAAATTCTGCACATAGTAGCTGCTCAAAATTGCTAATATAATAAACATACACCAATAGCTTCCATCTGAACACTCTTTCCCTTCAAACAGGGAATGAAGCACACCTAAATTAACTTCCTACTCTGCATATTCAGTAACTATGAAAGCAGGCTTTGACAAAGGGCAGGCTCCAGATGGGTTTTATGAACAGTCTGGAAGACAGGAGTTGCAGATTGACCTGCAAAAGCACCTTCCTATGACAGTAATGTGTAGGTGGGGGCTACTTCTCCCATAACAAAACAAAACAAAAGGCAAATCCAGGAACAGTGGTATCCACCTGCTTAGGAACACCAGCTAACAACCCATAAGGGGCTATTAGGAAGAAACTTTTGCCAGGGATAGTTATGGAGTAATTGTGTGGCATGACAGGCTTTTCCCAAAATTCCTCAGAAACAGCTGGTGCTGCAGTGTCAGCAGCAGGACTCACTGACCAGTGCCTTGATCTGAAGTGTCATCTAGATCACTCAACATCTTAAGAATTCTGGCACACAGAGCTGCAAATCATCCATATTTACATCAGTGCCCTGTTGTTCTAGCATCTGCAGCACTTGCACTTGACAGCTCTCTGCAGATCAGGCCCATGCAGTTTTACTTCCAGTAATGGGTACAATCCATACAGCAGCATGCTAACTGGCTTGACATTAAAAGAAACCACTAATAAATTGTACTTATCTATACAGCGTTTCATTCCACTCAAAAAAGTTTCCTTTTATGATATTTAAAAAACAAACAAACAGGAAGTCACCAGCTTACACTGAACACAAGAAAATGTGGAGATATGCTTCCAGTACCACTTCCTGTGAGTTCAGTGTTAAACTGAAGTCAAGGAAGCTGGAAGGCAGCATTCAAGTATCTTCCATGTCCTTTCAAAAAAAACCAATCTACTGAGCTTTGCCATATTTAAACTGTGTGATGCGTTGTCCAAATACGAACTCTGACAGATGCACTGAACTCCCACTCAAAAAAAGTAAAGCAAAACCAAGCAACATTAATCTTTAAAACATGTGGGTGGTTCTGCTTATTCCCTCTTCCTCCCTTTCTGCTCTGCAATGCTCCTCTACTGCTAATTCCTGCATCAAGACTTCAAAATCCACCTAACCTGGCAGAGGACCACAAGAGGAAAGAACGAGAATCTCAAGGTTCACAGTACATCTCTGCAGGAGAAATACAAGTCCCTCTATAGTCTGTGTGCTCTGCCCACTACTCAGGCCTCTAGCCTTGCATTGTCAAAAACAGCTCTTTTAAAAGAGTTAACAAGGAGGCAGAGGAACAGATATTTTTGTATTTTTTATTTTTTGAAAAATACCTTCAAGAAAGAAATCAGAGCCAGAAATTATCTTTTTTTTTAATTAACAGTGAGCAGAGTTTCCTTATATACTAATTTTGTATTATTTTAGAGCCAAGGAGCCACAGAGCAAGATCACTGCACTTGCACATGGGGTTTCCACCCAAACAGCTCTTTTTGGTGTGTCCCTTCTGGTCCTCCCCAAGCTGGAGGAAGAACTGGGTGCATGGGCTAACTCCACAGGTTTTACCACAGGAGTGCATCCCCCCTTACAAAGCAGTCATTATCACAATGCCTGGAACAGTGCTCACAAGGGATCTGCAACAAAAACCAGATGGACAGACTTCTCAGTGGAAGTACAGGTGGAACATCCAAGCCTTCTTTTGCTTGCTGTAACTTCAAGGCTCTGTTTGGATCTGAGCAAAAAAAACCCAGGTCCTCAGCAGATGGTACAAAGAGCTGCTGCTACAGCAAGAGTGAAGAACCAAGAAAGCTGCCACAGAGCCAGGGAACATGAAGGCAGACACAGGAAGAGTACCTGCCTGCTGGATTAGCAGAGCATTAAACTCAGCCTCTGCCTAGAGCAAGAAGTAAAGCACACAGGAAGAAGCAATCCTTCTTTTGGGGGAAATAAACAGCATTAAAGGAGAGAAAAGAAAGGAAGGAAAAGATCATATTTGGCAAAAGCAATCAAAAACGAGATTTTTACTTGGTACTATTCCAAGACAAGAGGTACCACATCTCAGCCTTGCTGCTTATTGCTTCCTGCTAATGGGAAAATGCAAATTTGTCCCAGTCCCTGACAGCAAGTACCATCTTGCAGCCAAGCTCAGTGTTTTCCTAAGCGAGGAAAACACTAGGCATATTTGGAGTATCAACCACAATAACAAGGAGTTCCCCAAAGCTAAGAAGCCAGTTTGAGTTGCATTTACTAGCAATCCTCTACAAATTAATTTCTTTGGTAGAAGCGGGTGCTGTTACCCAACTCTTCCATTTCTCTTGTTGGAGTCATAGGTAAGTTTAATAGCAAATACTAAATAATATTTGCTGTAAAATATTATTTAATATTTAATAGAAAATATTAAATAATATTAAATAATAGCAAAGCATCAGTGTCATTCCCTAGCCAAAGCCCAACATGCCACAGACCTGGTCAAAGGGGTGTGAGGAAGGAGGGAGGACCATGGGCAAGACTTGTACAGATCAGGGAGCTTCTTCCATGCTGCTGAGTTGGATCAGCTTCCATGTGGCTTTTTGTTTTAAATTGCTGTCAGCAGATCTGAACTTCCTAATATCTGCTACCCATTTCTGAATTTTTTACCGGCATTCAAAAACCTGGGGCTCACATGATTCCACCCCATCCCAAAACACCTGCTGGCAGTGACCCCATTGCTGCCACATGATCTTGCACCCCAGACCACCTTGTCCCTTCTCCATCAGCTGCCTGTAGCAGCTGCACTGCACATCTCAAGGGAGTTTTTATGTGATTTTTAACTCAATCATTGTAGTAAAACATTACTAGCCCTCCTAAAATACTATATAAGCAGTTGGACTTCACAATAAATTCGGATTCTTTGACCATCACACCGATCCCCATGTCTCTCTCTCATCGCCGATACTTGGCAAATGACTTTTTTCCTTAGGGAGTCAATTTTTCTTATTAGTCTCTTAGTCATTTAACAATCTATGTCTATTACCTTCTGATTGCTTTTGCTTACCTCTTCCCTTTACTTTTGAGAGGGCTTTTTTTCAAATGCCACCCCAAATTTCAAAATCACCCAACATTCAATTGACAGTCACACTCTGAGACCTTGCTCCAGAATCCTTCTCTGCCTGCAGAATTTGTGGTTGAATCCCCAACCAACTGAGATACTCATGCCTTAAAAGCTCCCAAACATTTCAGTCTTACTTCCACAATTCACATATTTATTTCTGTAACTTCAGACAGACTCACTACCTTTAGTCATGGATGCATTTTTACTTAGTGATGCTCTTTTCTAACTCTTTTCCTCACCCTCAATAATTTCATTATGCATAAATCAACTTTCTTTAGATAACCCAAGAAGACAACAGAAAACCAGAGGAAATCTTTGGAAAAGTAATAGTAGGACAGGTTAGGGTAGGCTAGGTATTTTTGTTAGTGATAAACAAAAATATGAATTTCACAAAGCAATTTTCTTAGTAAAGAGTCAAAGCTACTGAAGAATCAATTTCAATTGCCATTACAATATCACCCTTAACATTCTGCTCAAATGCAATAAAAACTGAATAAAACTCTGCAAAACCTAGAAAGAACAATCAGTGGGTGAAAGGACAGGGATGAAGATGCCAAGAGAACAAAGATCTGAAAAATAAATGATCTTGCTTTCTAAAGAAATAGTTTCGCAGCAACTGGTTCGACATTTAGGAAATAAAGGAGTCACTGCTATGGAAATATGCACTAGTCCTTACTTAAAAAAAAAAAATGTGGCATAGTAAATGTAAGAATTAAGACAACTTAAAGCATGTCCTTTTGTTCTCCTGCATGAAATAACACATTTTCTTTTCAAATTGTCACACACTGCTACAAGGTTATTGTACTATTACATCAGGAGACAAAACAAAATCAGATCCACATGTTCTTAGGATATAAGCAAGTGGGTAAGAAGTTTCTGCTCTCAAATATGAAATCAGTGATTGTGACTTCATCTATAGGGGAAGCTTTTCTATTAAGAAACTCTGAATGGTTCTGTGTGCAGCAGAGGCCATTAACTCTGGACTGCAAAAGTGCATTTCAGTATCATGGCAGAATAACAGATGCCATGTTACAGCTAACCTTTCCAAATCAGCCCAAAAAGCCCAAGGGCATTTTAAATAATAAATTGCCACCTCAGCTTTATTCAAAACACTAAGAAAGAAGTCCATTGCACACATACTATACAAAAACTATACCCCAAGGGTAGAAGAGAGAGAAAATTTTCCAGCAGTCCCAGTGACTCTCTCAGCAACCAATTCCTGAAGCTGTTTAAACAGGTGCTGGAGAAAACCTCTTAAGAAAAGACAAGAAGGCAATGGAGCAAAAGAGGGAAGATTCCCTACAGACTGAGCTCTCCAGCACATGGATGCACTTATGCTTTTGAAAGAGCAAAAAAAAAAAAAAAACTACAGTAATTCCTGAGACAGCACTTACCTCCTGGCAGTACTGAAGAATTCCTTCTTTTGTCGCAATGCAGGACTTGGTGCCAGAGGGGTCTGATTCCCACTTTCCATTCTGCACATTCATATGCATGTTGAGTTTGCCACAGAACATGGCAATCTGAGGTTCTGCCAGCAGCCCTGCATTTCCATCAGCAGGCACCTGCAAGGAGAAGAAAAGTTTTAATCTCATAGTTGACATTTCAGCCCAGCCAAAGCAGCAACAGGTCAAGCAAGTCTCAGACAAACTCCAGACTCATCCACCTATTGCAGCAAAGACCAATTTTTTTTATTCAGGGAGATGTGAGAAATATAAATGGGGTGTTCATACAAATCCAGATTACAATAGTGTAATTTTAAAGCTTAACTGTCACAGCAAGCCCCCAGCCCAGTAATAATTAGCATTGACTCCATTATTCACAGAAGGCTGATGAATTTCTTTATTTTATTATTACTATTAAGAAATTGCTTTCATAGACAGTTACAATACACCTGGACCTAACTAGGCCACTAATCCAAACACCACCACCATTGGGTAATTAAGAAACCATCCTTTGGTAAACAAATCTCCATAACACATTCCACATTTTCACAATAACAGGTGCAGCAAGTGAAGATAAGAATTGTTCCTCATTCTTTTCTCTGATCTTCCCACAGCCTCTCCCAGAAACACCTGGGAAAGTTATGTGTTGCTCTGTGTGACCAGAGAGGTGCTGCCACACTTAACCAAACTGTTTTGTGGCCCAAAACTGTCTTCTTACCAACTTGGGCTAAACATGGGACAATGAGCACAGTTGGAGCACAGTTAATAGAAGTTTAATTTTCCAAATACAGCGGTTGTAATGTGGGGGAGGAGTTTACTAACAAATAAATGGAAAAGTAAAAAGTAAACAAGTTTTTAGCACGAGTTTCTAAGAAAACCTCACAGTGTATCCTTTTCCAGGCACCTCAGTAGCACACTGCCTCTATTTTATCATGTCTTATGAAGATGGTAGGTTAAAAGCAGCTTCCATCAAAGCTTTTCTTGGATTGAACCTCAAAATGGAGAGGGGCTGGGGAGGTATCAGAATGGCTCTGCTGAAGGTTTAGCTGACAACCAAGAATTACAGAACACCACCTCCCCAACAAGCATTAAAATACCAGGCTCAAGATGGGCTCATCCTCTTGAGGCACAGACACTGCCCATGACCCCAAACCAAGCACTGCTGGGGCACAGAGCCACACATCAGAGGCACCCTCAGCACAGGTTTAAATCTCTGCCATGGTACTACAGCACTGAGGACAACAAATCAAGAGACAACCCCTGAAGGTATAAGGTGAAAGGACTGGCTTTTTGTTTGACATCTGAGGAACATGACACGCAGAGAAACCTCCTCTCTGGGTTAGGTACCTCAAGAGACAAGTCTACAGCTCCCCACTGCCCCTCACACTCCAAAGGCCAGTTGGTCATATTCAAGGTGCAGCAGAGTATTCGTGTCAGTTTAAATATTTATTTTTAACCTTTCATCTCTTAGCTTGAAGGCTTCTCAAGAGGAAAATTAAAAGCCTTTTAAAAATTCACAAAAAAGAGAAGAAACAGAATTATGGCATCATAGGAGATATGCAAACCCAGGATACTAGTTTGACTTTTTGTTCAAGCACAAAAAAGATCTCGTGAATTTTATATGCCTACAGTACTAAAAAAAACCCTAAAGTCCACACTAAGAAACACTGTGAGAGTGATAATCTAACTATCCATTGGATTCACATTGAAAGTGAACATGTCAAAATTAAACCAAGGCTTTGTTTGGGGTTTTTTTAAGAGAAAAGAGAGAACATTTCTTGTCCTGTTTTCATAAGATGTTAACTTGTTACTGCATTTCAGCTCAATTTTTCTTCTCCTGTGCAACAAGTACATTCTGTACAATTTAAGAGCCAACTATCACTGTTGTTCCACTGGGTAATTAGAGAATTTTCCAGTAACTGGGATGACACCTTGTCTTGGCTTGCCTTGATCAAGAAAACTATTTTGCATACTCTCACAGGTGGGGATATTACAGAAAAGCAAATCTAACCAACACTAAAGACTGAAATCAGAAAACAACTCTGTACAATGAAGGCCACTAGTTATATAACTGCTTTGGATATGGAAAGAAGAAGGACATAATTCAAGTGTTTTCTCTTCAGATTGGTGAATTTAGGACAAAACAAGGTCAGTCTTAGCAAGGCCACCTGAATGGCATCATTTAATTGTTGGAGCCTATCTTTATAAAGTAGGTGTTTCATAGTATTTTTCTGTTTGTTCTTAGAGAAAATAGTCATTACAAGTATTTATTTCATGTCAAAATGTTGAATTACATACAATTCAGAAAAAAGAAATCATGTAAGCATTAGGAGACTAAGATGTAGGGAATCTGTTTCTTTTCTATGCTAAGAGGTAGTAGAGATGCCTTTGCTTTCCTGTCTTTCAGGTCTGGCAATTTAACACAATTATTTGAGGAGAGATGCACATGGCACGCTGGATGCCATTTTTACTATTTCTGAGACACTCAAAAAGGATTTTGATAGCAGAGTACAGAGGACTGAAAGAAGTTTATCCAGTTGCAGAACTATAAGGAATACCTTGTAGTGTGTGGAGTTTTTTAGCTCACTGCCATTCCATCACAATATCAAAAGGCCTCTTCCTGTCAAACACTATCATTATTTAAGACAGAAAGCATAGCCCTCTCCCTGCTTCCACTCTCTCTGTCATTGCTTTCTGCAGTTACAAAGACAATTATTATATCTGCTAATTGCACTTCATAATCCCTATTTAACCAACGAGTGTCAGCTTCTTTCACAATTCAGATTATATTCAGAAAACAGAGGCTGCAAGGTTTTACCTTCAAAAGGTTTTCCATCAAGGAACCAAAGTAACACCACTTCAGAGAGCTCTGCTATTAACTTATAATTAAGAACTACAACATAATATGGAAATAAGCCTCAGATCTTTTATTATATATTGCTGTTATTAACTATTGAAACATCTAAAGCCATTCCCCAGAAGTCCTCAGACAGCTTCTGTGATTTATATTGCTTTATTCTGCAAATACTAACCTGAAGCCACTTTTATAAACATTCAAAGTCTACTTAATTTGCAATAAATACTTAATTTGCAGTAACTTTCAAGGAGAGGACGTTCAGTAACGTACCTGAATGATAAGCACAACTTGCTCAACAACAGCAACTGTCCTCCTTAGTTTAGGAGATGACTAAAATAATCCCTCCCTGATTTTAATTTTTAATGCTAGCAGTTCAAACTGCTTTATTAAGCATATCCAATCATAACATATCACCCTTCCAACCCCTGGCTGTGCTTCCTCCAAACTTTTATACCATATTTGGGTTGAAATCTAAGGTTTCTCATTAACTAAAGCAGCACCAATTTGCATACATAGCAGTTTACTTCCTCTATGGCAATTAACAAAAAAAAAAATCTGTCTTTGAAGTGGGGCCACTCATAACTCTTTTTCCTATAAAGAACAGATGCAAAAATAGAATGAAAGGATAAAAATAGAATAAAAGGATTCTCTGCTTGCCTTACACATTCAGTGAGCAAAACATAATACATAGACTTGTTATTCCCAGTGGAAAGACCAGTGTTTTTTTTTTTTCACTGAACTGTCTGGTCTGCTGTACCCTACAAGTGAAGATTGTTGCTCAGTTATAGAAGCCTGTAGTTCAAACTGGGCAAATGCCATGCAAATACAGGCTTATATCACTGGACACAAATCCATGGCTTCTAGCCCATCAGTTAGCCATCAATTTTGGCAGACTGCAATCTGCTACACTCGGCTCTAGACCTCTTATTTAAGCCATAAAGTATTTGTTCTCCTAGCTTTGTTAAGGATCTTCTCAGAACACAAATACTTTAAAGACTATTTGTATTTAAAAACCTGCACATGTAGATTCACAATGAAAAAATCTCCTTTCTTAAAAATAAAATCAGGACAAAAAAAATTTAAAAAATAAGCCACCTAAATTAGAAAAGGAGGAAATATTAAATTACTGCCTTGTCACAATTTTAGGATGTCTGTTTGTCAAAACCAAGGAAAATTTTCCATCTCTTCACTCTTCTTTAGAGATAAAAAAGACTAAGAGGTTGTCAAAATCAACATGAATAACTCAGAAACATGTTTTATTGTATAATATTCACACAGAAACATCAGCAGCAATTACTGTTGTCAACAGCATACAGAAATAGGTCAGAAAAACATTCTACTCATTACGCAGTTAAATTGCTCAGTACAGTTGCTCCTCCTGCAAGATAAACATTTATCACAAACAGTCACAGAAAGAACCACCTTCCTAACCTGCAAAAACCCTGTGAACATCCACATCTAATTCACAAAAAAAAAATTGGTTGAGAATCAGACTGCATCAAAAAGCAGCTGGAAAAGAAGTTTATCTGGCCTGACTATAACCTGTGTAACCCAACTGCAAATATCTGTGCACTGTCTCCCTGGCCTGCTTCATAAATAGTGATGCCAAAACGCATCACAACAGTGCAATACCCACATCTCCACAGCAGTTCAAGGATAACTAACTGCTCCACAAATCAATTAAAAGGAAGTTTTCCCTCATGCCTGCAGAGGAAAATATAATATTCTCAAAACTTTCTCCTCACCCATACCCTTCACAAGGTCCTGAGAAATTGGTTGTATTTATGCCATACATCTCAGTTTTAGTGCTTCCCTCAGGTCACATTCCATCCAAGTACTTGCAGAACAACACCCCAACCCAGCCCCAGGCATTTGTTTACCCTGAAATCAAGTTTAAAATCAAACCAAAAAACATATCAGGACTAAGCTCTAAGTTCACAAGGCTATCTTGTGGAGCAACAGGGAAGTGAGTGCTCCCCTCCCCAAAGACCTGAGTGACCCAGCAACCAACTGCACACAAGAGAGATTCCCAAGTGCATACAAGAGACATTCATAAGATTGAGCAGAAGTGTCTGTATAAAGAGCTAACCTCCATGTGCAGGTGTGAACACACACAAGAGCAAAGCTATTTCCCTCCCTGGAATCACTAGGAAGCAATGAGGCAAATCCAAAGAGCAGCAGAAGCCTAGCACCTGTGCAGAATCTGTCTAGCACATCCTGCACACACTCCCATGCTCCTGTGAGAGTGACTAAAAATTAAAATTTAGCTACAAAAATCAACGTCTCTGAATGTAATCATAAACATGAGGAATTATCACAGGGGAGTATCCTACCAAGTCAGAGAAAGCATATCTTTGCATCAGCTACGTGAACATAACAAAAACACATTGCTCTGTAAGTGCAGTGTCAAGAGCTACTTACCTACCATCACCACTACCACCACCATGTCTGCTTCAAAATAAATCCCTAAAAGCCACACTCCCACAACCTCCAATTTGAGTGTCTTAATTTAACATGTGAAGGTGCTTGAATGCATCTAGAGGAGAGGAACAAAGCTGATGAAAAGGCTTTAAAGGAATGACATCCTGCAAGAAAATCCTCAGGACTCTGGGCTTACCTAGCTGGATGGAAGGAGGCTGAGGGGTAACCTCCTTGCTCCCCACAGCTGCTGAGGAGGGAAGTGCTGAGCTCTTCTCTGTGGGATCCAGTGATGGCATGCATGAGAATGGTTCAGCCCTGTGCCAGGCTCAGACTGGACATTAGGAAGCATTTTTTAACCAATAAGATTGTCAAACATTGGAACAGGCTTCCTGGAGAGGTTGGCAATGCCACAAGACTCTCAAGCAGCAACTGGGCAATGCCCTGAGTAACAGGTTGTAACTTGGTCAGGCAGCTGGACTAATGACCACCATAGCTCCCTTCCAATTGAAATACAGCATTCCATTCTAGCCTCTACATCACCATGGTCACAACCAGACCAGGAGTGCCAGCAGTTTGCTATGGGTGATGATGTGCACCACCATGGGCAGGAGGATAATGGGAGGAGCAGGGACAACCTTCCCCCAAAGCAGGTCTTCTCTGGAGTTACCTTAAGAGTCCATACCAAAATTTACAGACCTTGAAGTTAGCCATCAATAGAACAGGAACTGAAAACCCTCAGAGCTAACAGGTATCCCCAGCCTGCAGGTACCAACACACAGTTTAGTCACAATCTTTTGTAAAAACTGCCATTTTGGCAGGAAGAAAAATTATAACATGTAGGCACACAGTTTGTGGAAATTGGAAAAGTGGGGCTGCAGCTGAGCCTCATCCCTGATGGGCTACAGGTGTGCAGGACAGGTGAACAGTATTGAAGGTAATGAGCCATGGAGTGCCAAGGTGCACTGACCAACCACCAAAGGGTACAGGGGGCACACAGGTGTCATGCTCTGTAAGATGAAGGGTATAAAAGGTTGTACTGAAGAGCAATAAAGTGCTGATGCTTGAAGCCTTCTTTGGTACCAGTCATACCTCCACTTTCAACAACAAACAGCACGACCAAAATTACCCAAGACTGGAAAGAATTTCAGGAAGCATTAAATCTAGTGTAGCACCAACTAAACATTAACATAGGGGATGACGAGGTAGAGAGAGTGGAATAACATCGAGATTTTATGAGCTGAAGAAAAAGTGCATTAAGAAAAGATTTAAAAAACAAACAACCTAATCTTGCTCCCAAGCTATTCATTTAGATTTTGAAACAGTCTTTGGTTATTTACATGGCTATATGTGCTGACTAACAGCAGTAGGGTAAACAAGAAAAAGACAAATCCTCTCAGAATTAATGATCTTTTATTCATCTAGAAAAATAGGAGATAAAAAAAGATGAAATTCAGCAAGTGTGCAAGTTTGACAAAAGAAGTGTCTAATGATACCAATAAATATGACAAGTGTTATGGTTTATTTTGGTTCATCTACACATACAGGAATGCTAATGATACTGCATTTAAATTTCATAATCTGCAGGGCTCCACTACTCCAAAACAAACATAAGACTCTGTTTTACAGGGCAAATCAAAGTTTTGCACTGAAATAAATCACTATAAACCATCTAATTCCAGCATTGTGTTTTCTATTTCAATGCTCAAAGCCATTATAAAATAAATATAGGAAGTAAAAGAAAAATAAGAGTGCATTTCACAGCAATGCAATAGACCACAGAAGTACTCCAAGCTCAGTAATAACTTCTGGGGTCCTATCATATCCATGAAACTCACTGCTGTAAAACTAAAACTACAAGGTGAGAGCAAATACTTTAAAAAGACCTAAATTCTAGTTTGCATTTACATTAAAGCACTTTTTTTGGTGGTGCAAATTTTATATTTTAAGCCTATTTCATTGCATGTGTACCTGGGTAGGTGTGAAAAGGAAAATTACTATATGCAGTGTAGCAATGAGGGATAAAGACAGACGGACTCCCTTTTAGCAGTCATAAAGAGAAACTGTTTATTGCAAAAAACCAAGCCTTTTAATGCTCTAAACTTCAGCAGAACAAGCATGCACTGGCTGCCTGCTACTGCAGGTGCTGCTGCTCACATTTTTTACCCAACCACCTTTCTGACCACCCAGTGTCCATGTGTGTCCCCAAGCAATCGCTGCTCCATGCGCGAGGTGGCCATACACTAGTTAAACAATTTGTTCTCTGGTAGTATAATCTGGTTGAACCTTTCCCGGAGTGCTTTCTGCTGAGCAAGAGTGAACAGAAGTGAACAGGATTTAACAACGGTGAAAAGGGCCCATATTCTGTTAGGCTTATCTTATCTCCCACAATGCAGAACCAAACTCAATAATAGGGAACAAATTTAAATTCTGTCTGTTCAGTAAAAAATTGAAGATCAATCCTAGTTCAATTAACTTGATAGTGAGTTTAACATTTGAGCAATGTCAGCTTCTCAAACAAACTTTATCCCTCAAATGCCAATGCTCAGTAATTTATTGACTTGTTTTCATCTGAAGTAGCTGATAACTGTAAGGCGGCCTCACATCTCATTCATCACATTTCCACTGCTGTGCTGGTTTTGCATTGGAGCCATTCATGGAAGTGATGTTCTAAGAGAAGTTCCTGGCAGTTTCCTCAGTGTCTGACAAGAAGACCAATCTGTAATTAGCTCTGAGAACTGAGAATCTGTTTGATCACTGGGAAAGCTGAACACACCTCTATGCATCTATATGTTAAAGACAAAAAAACCCCAGGGGGGTATCTTTTCCTTCTGGCCTGGAAGCCAGGGTAACAAGGCCTGTCTGGGCCAGGCTCTGCCATGGGGCCAGGCCCCATCAGCTGCCGGGCAGGGGAGGTGATCAGCCCCCAGAGAGCTGCAGCTGAGCCCCAGCCTGGCTGCTGAGATCCCAGCCAACCCCCAGAACAGCTGCTGAAGAAACCTCCATTGTAAAACTGTTCTGGCCTCAAGCCACCCAGCCCAGCTGGTCACACGGCCATCTGCAGGTCCTGGGCGACATATTAATTCTTTCAGTGCACACATGAGACTTGTAGACCTTCAATCATCCCTCAGGTGAGAGAAAAGGACAGAGTGAAGACATAGAGGAACAACATGAAGACACCAAAGTCAGTGAAGAAAGACTTAAGTCCCAGATGGGAGAGATGAGGAGATGCCTTTTGTTTTGGGCTGAAATCCTCTTGTAAAGCTATGGAGAAGAATCATTTTCCTACTGTAGAAAGACAACACTAGATGACTGAACTAATTAAATCTACAGAATTATTACTGCAATGCAGCAACTATACAATGCATTTGTGAGCTTCTCCAAGAAAGAATGGAAGCTAAAACCAATCTGCTCAGAGAATTTTTTCCTATGTTCCAATCTGGAAAAAGCTTTCTCTACCTGGGCAAAATTCACCACAGCCAAAAGAGCTGTAATTTTCCTAGTGAAACAGAACGTCCACCCTGCATCAACTGGATTTCAAAGGAAGCTCTTAGATGGCTATTTTATTTTCAGTATTACTTGCATGCATTTCTTCATCTGCCCTTGATAGAGAGGCACCATCTAGATTGCTAGAACAACTCTTCCACAGACTGCAACACTCATGTTATTCTCCAAATTATGCAGTCTAGAATCATTCTCTGCTGCCATTGGTCTGAGCCACAAACATCTGAACAAAGCCATGTGAGAAGTCTGATGTAATTCACCAGTTTTAACATGAGGTGTTTCAGCTATTTTGCACTATGACTGCACTCCACGTGTATGCCAAAGGTCCCTCTCATCTTCCTTTTGATGTAGAACTATTCTTTGCTCAAGGGGCAAGTCTGTGACTCAGTCTGCTCTGCAAGCCGTCTGACTAGTTGGGTCACTCGAATTAATATTATATTTAGAAAAAAAATCATCTCCCAATTTCATTCCACAAACAGTGTGAAGATGAATTAAGAAAATATTTCTGGCATTTGCTGACTTTAACCACCAAGTGTTTGGCATGATGAGGACTTGATGACTGCTACAAGGAGGAACATGCCCAGAAGATCCTTCCTGAAATATTTATGCTACTCAAGATGCCAAGACATCTCTAATTAGACACACCTTTTTTTGGCACACAAAAACACCACTATAAGCAAGCCAGAAGGAACTAATCTGTCAACACCACGATTAAATAACATAACACATTACCTGGATCACTTTCAAGGCATATAAAAAAGCTGGACAGAGCCAAATAGATGGTTGACAGACTTCATTCATTTTGAGTTGAAGTTGAGTCAATCCTTCCTCTATAAAAATCTATGAATTTTATCTCTCCACAACATGAGATGAGGGAATTAGTACAGCATTACCATGGTGAAACAGATCCTGCCTTGTATCTGTTTCTAGGGTACTTAAATTACCCGTTACTAAAAAAAAACCAAACAAAAAACAAAACAAAAACACCCCGCCGAAACTTCACTGTCCCACTAGATGCAAGCTGTTTTCATATCACTGTACACCCAGTTGCTGGTTTTTAAGCAGCTACTCCATGTCCATGGGATTTTTCATAATAATAACTTGAAAAGAAAGTCTGGCCTTCAACCTCTAATGCTGTGCACTCCATCATGGACTCCATTCCCATGGTCTCCAACATAAAGCCATTTCTCCATCTCTCTGCCTTCTTAGACAGCTTATTTATTTCATCCACCAAACCAAAGACAAGACCATCATTATTGCATACATAAAATATTAATAAAAATAAAATTAATAAAAATAATTAATAAAGAAAAATACCTTCAGAAGTACTCAGCATAAAAAGGCAGAAGTTTGGGGAAGAATAAAAATATTCCTTCAGTCTTTCAATTGGGCATATTTCAGGTTTCAACTCTACAGTTTGAATTCTGCATCCTCTTTTACTGATTAAATGCTACTGTACATGACTTTCATACAATTGTGCTAGTGCTCAAAAACAAGAACCTTTTCCTTTTCAAGATCTATGAACAAGAAACAAGAATAAGGAAAAAACCCAAGCAAATGAAGACACAGTGAAGCCCTCAGAAACAACCCAGCAGCTTCCTTCAGCAGAATGGGCAACAGTAACACAGGATGAGCCCCAGCACCAATTCTCCCTTCGGCAGGGACCACGCACCAGGTACATTACAAACATACATACATAGCTCTCTGCACAATCATGATCAACAAACAAAAACATTATTACTGGAAATAATGAGCCAAAGAGGTACAGGTTTGACCGTGCAAACCAGTTATTCTATAGAACGCAACTCTTCAGCTTAAAAGGCTAAGCAAAAGCACAAATTGGATGTGAAGGAATTCAGTCAGCCTCAAATAAAATAAACCTCTAATGACACAACAATCAGAAAGTTAGTTATGTTAAGCCTGTCTTTCCAAAATCCATTATTCACGAGATTCAAGAAGAAAACAGGGGAAAAAAAGCAAATAAGTAGGAAGCAGTATGGGATGAGACCAAATAAATGTTCAAACCTCTCTTGCCAATACATGAAGGCTACCCTACAGAAGTACACTAATTTTTCCAATACATATATTTGCATTTTCAAACCCTACCTCTGGTATCTCACAGCAATTGCTCTCTTGAAAGACACAGCCTACAACTGAATTCTTCTGCAGATGGTCTTCAGCAGAAGCTTTACTGATTTCAATATTTGGAATGCTAACCAAATAGACAGTAGAGTACCTTGTATATGTTCTCACTCTTTCCTATTTAGAAGGTATACTCCCACCATGAGTTCTGGATTTCTGATCTTATTGAATGCTATGGAATATTCCAACTGTTGGTTAGGTCTGGAAGCAGGGAAACTAGAATTTGTCAATCCAAAAACTTTCTTCCACTGTGGTAGTTCTACAGTAATTTTCTAATAATACAGAAATAGGTACCACAGGCAAGTTTAGTTATGCAAAACATTGAAACACAAGAAAAACTGTGCTTGAAAACTCTTGCTCATCTATGGGAACACTTGTTATTATGGTTGGCAGAACCTTACACAAACATCTCTCATTCAGACAAGGATAGAGAAAGCAATTGATTGAAGAGGTGAACCAAAGGCCAAAAATTTAGAGTATGAGTTTCTGGCTTTTTCAACTATACCAAGGCCTCAGAGTCCTCTTCCAGGTCCACCCACTAACAGCAGCTGCTCTCGGTCTCAACAACGGTGATAGCAGAATAGACAGGTTCACACACATTTGATTTGAAAGCTCATGAGAAGTACTGCATTCAAATGCAGCACCCTTAAAGACTATATTTCAAATTCACATTAATTGAATTTAACAGATTTTCATGAAAGAGACTAAGATGAGCTTGGAGGCAACTTTCAGATCCTCAAATGATGAAGATAAATTAGATTATCCATTGTTAACTATTACAGCCAGATCCAAATAAGATGACATAATAAAGATGAAGTGCTGCTTCCTTACCAGTAAGTACACAGAGATCATTAAGCATAAAAAAAACACCAAAGCATTATCTCTCTGCAAAGGAGGGTAAGAAACCCTCCAGGTTTTTTAATTATGTTGGAACCACATACTTGAAAAGTGAGCACTTTTTGTCTTAAATAGCTCCATTGTATTTGGAACATGTAAATCCTTCAAACAGTGAGTTACTTTTGGGGATTTTTTCATTTGTCTTTTAACTGAATAATCTGGAAGATTAAAACATCATCTTGCTTTTGACAGTTGTCAGCTAGAGCATCCTGATAAACCATCATCCCGAAAGAGAAAACAGTACTATGCTTTTCCACCTCCCACTTGTTGCTTTATTGAGCTGTAATAAGAATGAATTATACCATGAAAGATGTCACACACGCTGCAACAATGGAAAGAAAAAGATTTTATTTGGCTACTGAGCCTGGTGTTCTACTACAGAAAATCCCACTGAACACTAATGCTGCCTTGTGCAGAGAGTACAAGGAAGCCCTATTTCCATACACTAATAGAGAAACAATAGCTGTCAACTTTTATTTAAGGTCAGCTAGGTAACAGTGTGCAGTGAAAGCAAAAATAACGTGTATTTTATTTCACTTGATGCAACATCCAAGGACTGTAAGCAGGGATGCTGACCCTGACAGGGAATTTGACCAGAGTACTAAATGTAGAGCACAAAGTCTATACAAGGTCCCCACAATCCAAACACAACAGAGCAGAAACACAACAGTTTATTCCTCCTCCAATTCTCCACACAGGTATATCTGCAGATATTAAGAAGTACTTACAAACCACATTGGCAAAAGTTGCCCCAAGCTGCAACAAAGCCTCTTCTATGGATGTTTCTTCCTCTTCTGGAAGAATATGCTCTCTGAAAGTGGCACAATTTCATTTTCACACACAGGGCAAGAAACCTTTAAACCCAAGATGTCTTACACAGCTAGGCTCCATTTCACCTGTTGTGCTGAGAGATTGAAAGAAATGGTACCACTGAAAATGTAGTACCAAATACAGGTGACATCAGTAATTACCTCAATATCTGCTCTTATTCCACAGATTAGCTAAGGTAATCTAAGGCAACCAACACCTGCCTTCCATTCCCCCCATCACAAGACTCCCTTCACATTCCACTTCCATTTACAACCCTGTTCTGCTGCTGAAAGCAGCAGCAGCCATGCTCAGCAGCCACAATAACTTTGACAGGATTCCTTGAGGCACAGCAAAAGTAAGAAAATAGTAAAAAGATGACCTGAAAATATAACACAAAGGTGAAAAGTCAAAGCAGGGATGACTCCATCTTCATATGAGCCTTGAGACCATCTCAAGCACTACCTTCAAAACAGAAAGATACCAGAAATTACTTAGTGCTTTCAACCCAAGACAGGTGAAAAGGTCAGATCTGCACTGGGGCTTACAGTTCTTCTCCTGCGAGCTGGCAGCAACAGCCTTCCAGCAGGAGACAGATTCTCAGTGAGCTATAAGCAGGCAGCTCCTCCCTTCCTGTCCTCAAGCTCATGAACATGGTCACAGTTCCCAGCATTTGCCAAGATGTCAAGAGGGCTCAGCTAAAAACAGCACAGCAGCAGTGCTGGGCTCCAGAGGCTCTGGAAACCCTCAAAAGAAGGCAGCAATTCCCTAACTTGTGCCCAGCCTAGGCTTAGCCAAGATAAGTGTTCTTCATCACACTCAGTCTGGAGTGGTGAGGCACTTCCACACAATGCAGAACCCCAAACTGAGATTTATTCAAAATAAGGCAATTCTTCGTATTACATTCACAGTATGTACACACATACCAAGGGGACTCCACTAATGGTGTACTTCCATATCAGCAAATGACCCACAACCACAATATCTTGAAAACTGAGTATTATTAAGATTTCCTCAACTCATTCCAACTGGTAACAGAGTTCTTCCTTTTGATGACAGGACCACATGTCATCCTCACCCTCTGCAGTCAGCTAGTGTAAATTATGTGGTTCTTCCTTTTGTTAACATAACATGGAATAACATCCATTAACACCAGCACTGTTTTTACTAGCATTGTAAAACCATGAGGATGGCTGAAGTTGTTTCAAGGTAACAAAGAGTATCATCAAAAGCATATGTACTTAGTTTCAGATATTCCTTAATTTTCTGTTGCTACGTAAAGGTAGAAAATAAGCATTAAATGTATACTAACAATGAGCTCATCCCAGGCTCCCAAAGAGTAAACTGTCACAAAGGCATTTTTCTTCCTCTAACCATCCCTTACTTTGGCAAACATCTGTCCACCTTATTGATTTACAAATGCAAACATCTGAGAGAATTTTAGTACTTCTGCAAGAATTCCTCAGCTTTTAACAGGGAAAACACAGTTACTGTTTTTCTTCCACATTCACAGTGAATTAAATCCATACCCGTGTTTTTCACCATGCTGGTAAATCTTCAGAATATGTTTGCCTGACACTGACAAGTTTAGAGTCTACAACATACATCTCTGACAACGTTACAGAGAAGAATAAATTAAATGCAGATTTGTTTTAAATGTCAAGCCATCAGTTTGTAGCCTTTTCAAACAAATGAGGGAGTGAAAGTATTTTTTCTAGTGCTTGCAAGGTTTCAAGGTGGTCATGTCATCAGACATTTCAGCCTGTTCTCACAGGACTTGCAAAACTCTCCTCCTCACACAGATACTACATTCTGTCTCTGGCTCAGAGAACCTTCTGAGATATTAGCTATCTACCCACTGTGATTCAAAACATTTTATTAGAATCTTTCAAATGCAATTAGCCTGATGTTGGGGGTTGGGTTTATATATATTTTTTTCTTTCTTCTGATTTATAGAATTTTTTCCCGTAAGTTGCTAGGAAACTAACTACTGGGTACTTATGGGTACTTAAGAAAGGGAAAAGAAAGTAA
Source organism: Melospiza georgiana (assembly GCF_028018845.1). Taxonomy (NCBI): domain Eukaryota; kingdom Metazoa; phylum Chordata; class Aves; order Passeriformes; family Passerellidae; genus Melospiza; species Melospiza georgiana. Next base: position 14,581,489 of record NC_080431.1, read on the forward strand.
CTGAAGTCCAGAGAGGAAAGTAAGCTTGTTAAAAATAATCAGAGCTTTTAGCCAATATTGGCTTCACTTCATTCCAAACACACCATTGAGGAAGCTAGGAACGTTAAGGACTGAAAAAACCGAAAAAAACCAAACTTCTGTAAATCCATATTTGGGGATATGGAGGTATTATTATTGTGCTATCTGTATATTAAGCTGCTTACAAAGTCTGTCAGGAAAAAAATTCAAAGTTACTATGCAATTTACTATTGCTAAAATTTGATGAGAAACTCACTTGAGAGTTAACAACAAATTATTAGAAAAGCAAACACTCCAAATCAACTCTGTTGACCAAACACCTTCTTCAGACCACTATTTGAGCAGTCCTCTCATTCTTTATTCTACTGAAAACAGCACATGGCTACAAAACCTGCACTGTGCCAGCTGCCATTCAGTCTTCCATGAATCACAGATCTCCAGCACAACACAAAAACACTCAAGCATTTATTCTTGGAAGGGATCAGTGTTACATGCACAATGTTTTCATTCTGAGCCTGCACAGGCAATTTGTTTAGTACATTATAATGTAAAAAAATGCACACGTGCAAATGCAAGGTAACAAATTCTTCCTCTTCCTTTGCCTGAGACAGCTCATAAGGGATGGAAACCAGAGCCTTTAACACAACAGGACATCTCTTTCCTTCACATTAGTAAAATGGGACAGGCTGTAACTGAAATACACCCTACAACAATAGGTCCCTTCAGAAGAAGCTAATTCTGGTTTTTCTCAGAGAACAAATGCAGTAAAGAAGAGGGTGACAAGAATAAGGGGATGCAAAGGAGGGGAAGGACTCCCACTTCTTTCACCTGTATTAGCCCACACCACCTGCAAACCTTGCCCAGACAGCTCTGCTGACACTTAAAAAATGAAAATATAAGATTAAAGCATCACAGAAAACATCTGTTTCTTCTACATTCAGTGAAAGCAGAAATAACATACATTTTATTTCACTTGATGCGACATCCAAGGACTATAAGCAGGGATGGTGACTCCTGACAGGGAATTTGACCAGAGTACTAAATGTAGAGCACAAACTCTACACAAGCTGCCCACAATCCAAACACCACAGAGCAGCCACATTCAGTTTTGGAAACTGAATACTACATTCAGTTTTGGAAAATATTTGCAAAGACAGTTCCAAAGTAAACACCTACCAAGTTTCAAGGAACACAAAAACAAATTAAAGAATGCAAAGCAGTACTACTCCAATAAAAATCAGTACTTAGGCTGTCTACAAAATCTATCTCTGAATTCTGAGCAAATGAGAAGAAGTAAACAAAAGGAACCTTTTATTTTTCCTGCACAAGAAAGACTCCAATACTGTATATTTGGTATACACTGGTACAGCAATGACAACTACATCTCATATTCCAATTAAATCCTCTGGGGAATACAAATCTCTAAGCCAGTTTGCCAAGGACACAATTTAAATAGTAAAATAGAGATTTATTTTCTCACAAACAAAACACACAGTAAATTCAAGATAATGTCCCCCAAAGACCCACAGGTGAAACATGAAATGCTCCTCACCCAATTAGATCAATGCACTGGTGAGGAACATCCTCAGTTCCCCTGAGCAGAATGATGCTTCCCTGCGAAACCCATTACCACTGAAGCTACAGATGCTGCTTATAAACCAAAATACTCATAGACAGACCAATACCAAGAGGATGTTCTGTTGATTTCTTGTTTTGAAAACCAATGTAAATTACTAGAGAATCCCAGGGACTGCTAGCTTCTGAAAGTCAATACAGTGAAGAACTGAGCTACCAACCCAGGCTCAGAGCCTGGCTTCCTCCCACCTGCACAGTGAAGGGCCAAGATAACTCTTGATAATTCAAGACAACCCAAGGTAATTCTGAACTACCACATAAACCTAAATGAAACATAACTGAAGTGCACATGCATAAGGATCACATAAGGTTTATCTATTTAACAGAAATGTTAACCCTTTTTCTAATTCGCCATTCAGTTTATCACAAACAAATTGCAAAAATCAGATAATAAACTTGTGTATGGTCAGGCAAGCATCAAAACACTCAAGGTAAGCTACAGAATGTAACAAGATCACAGAGTGCAACATTTGATCTGGGTCACACTGAGGCCAAATGGATTCGGAGGAATTCACAAGCACCCAAGCTGGCAGCACATGACATTGAACAGCCCCAGCACAGGAACACACTGCAGGAGCCTGTGCAAAACCTGTTTGTCAGCAACAATGACAAACAGCCATGGTCTGATTATCACCAACTGGCAATGAGGACAGTATGCAGAAGAAAAAAGTATGCACATTCCAAGTTTATTTTGCTACAGAAGAGGGGATGTGTGGAAAATCAATTAAATCCACCCAATTAATCTAAGGATAGGCTTCCAGACAGTAATAGAACTAACTGGCTGCAGCATCATCCCTTAACACGCTGGCATAAGATGGAAGTGCTTACAGAATCTCAGAATCATTTAGGTTGGAAAAGTCCCTCAAAAGCATGAAGTCCAACCACACCCCCAGAACTGCCAAGTTTACCACTGAATGATGCCCCCAAGTGCTGCATCTACCTATACATGTTCTAGTTTCAGTCAGGTCAGGGTTTATTTTTTGCAGCAGCCAGGAAGAGGGGATGGCCAGACTACCGTTATTTGATATCAGTTCACATCCTGGAATAGTCTGGTACTGTTTCACTTTCCATGTAAATCATTTATCTTATACCTGTTGTTACTAATGTTGTTGCTGTTACAGTTTATTTTTCTTATCTTATCATTCTTTCCAGTAAATTGTTCTTCTCTCAACCAGTGATTTTCACTTTTTTGTGCCTCCAGCTCTCAACTTCACCCCACAACAAGAAGGCAGGGAAAGGTGGAGGTGGGGAGCCAGTGAGCTGTGTCTGGTTTCGGAGAGTCTTGATGGGAGCACTAAACTGGGGAATATAATTCCTAAAGCACAACAAAAGATCTCTTAAATCCTTCCAAGGATGGTGCCTCCACCACTGCCCTGAACAGTCTGTTCCAGTGCTTGGCAGCCCCTTCAGTGAAGAAATTTTCCTACATCCAATCTAAACATCCCCTGGTGCAACTTGAGGCCATTTTCTCAGCCACCTTCATACATTAAGGTTTATTATACTTCTGAAAACATAGCTTGTTCTCTGCAAAAGCAAAGCCTGCTGTTCACATGTGAGCTGCCATATCCAGCTGTTCCTCTTCATATCCTTAACTGCTGAAACCTTTCCTTGCTTCTAAGGCCCTGACACACAGCAGAGCCCTGTCTTATCACATCTCTGTCAGCCTGACTTATCTGCAGTCACAGGTAAGACAGTATCTCTTCCAGCTATAAAAAGGACTGAGGAAGATGCGCTGGCAACCAGTGCTGCAGTGGCTGGAGAAGTGCATGTACTGTACACAGTCACTGCTTCTCTAAGTGTATCCAGCTTCAAGATATGCAAAATGCATAGTCAGCATAGCATTTGTTTCAATTATACATTCTTACTTATTTCATCTACAGGACCAGATTTGTAACTGGCATTCATTTAATTTCACTGTTTCAAAATATACACCATTGGTTAACCCAGCAGATAACCAGCAGAGAAATACTCTGCACTGAGAGAACAGTATCTCACATAATGCACATTTATTCCTTATTCCCAGCAGACTAAAAAGTGAAGCTCTCCAGGTAACCAAGAAAAAATGAGCATACCAGTGAAACATCAAACCAGGACTATCACCTATGTGACAATAACTGACCACAGTTTTCTCTTTATGCATTGCATACTTTGATTATTTTTGCACTTCCAAGAATCACACTGGGAAATACCTACAGCTGTAGATTAAAGAAGACATTGCAGTTCTGTCCAAACCTCTCCTTCCAAGACTGTAAATTTTTTTACGTAACACTAAAGAACCCTTGTAACACAGGGCCATAAGTGAGCTGCTCACTAAAAGCTTTTGAAATTACTGAAACTACAATAGTTATATTTCTTCTTAATTCTTATTTTAATTAAGCAAATCTAAGAAAAGAATTAGGTAGGAACTCTTAACAGATTGTTAGTTTAAGAAAAACATAAGAATGGTTGAGTAGCATTTAAATTAGTCGGATAAAAATTCTGAAAAATACATGATGCTAGATCATTAGCCTTTCTGCAAGTCATCTGAGTATTTGACCATAAATTAATTATAAATAGGTGTTTCTTATAACAAAATTACTAAGAACTACCTCAATTCAATCATAACATCTGAACTTTGTTGCTGTATCTAACTGTATTATTCTTAGGAAGAAATAGAAGATGGAAGCTGGAAAATAATTCAGGTGATCAGTGAAGAATGAACAGCATAATAATTTATCAGCATCACAACTTTCAGCAAAAGAGCATGAAAATACATACTTTGAACTCTTTACTGACCTATATAAAAGTGTCAGAGTGTGTCCTATTTCTTTTCCAATTGTGTAACATTGTAATTTTCTAGAGATGGTTTTGTTTGGTTGGTTTAATCACTAGGAGCTGGAGTGTCCAACCCTAGACACGCACTGTCACTGCTGTTATTTTGCCTGATGCCAGGGTGCTGACATCACATTTGCTTGTGCACAATCAAAGGAAATAAAGTCAGAACTCAGTATTGCCCAACCTGCTACACTCCATCTTTAATTCTGTTACTCTAAACTTCAGCATATTATTAGTGGGATGAACTTAATATACTATTTATTAAAAGGAAGACAACCCCAAACTTACATTTCCTACTCGAGCAAATACAAATTCAGAGGTACTAATGAACCCTGTCCATCTGACTCTCTCCTCAGACAGGCACTATACAGCTAATTATAAGTAGCAGTAGTTATCTTTAACACACAAAGTCTGCTACCTCAACAGCCTGCAATGCCAGTTCAGACTTCTATTTCACCTATTTCATGTTTACACTCTATGATCATTACCCCTCTTAGCAAGGCTCATTTTATTTTGGCATCTATAAAGCTGTTCAGTATCTTCACCAAAAACAAATCACACCAGAAAATTTGACCTACTCTCCATGTCTGAAGTAATAATTTCTCTGAATTTCATTAGATTCTAAGTACTCAGCACCTAGGAATTAAAAAAAAAAAAAAAAACAAAAAACCCAGAAACAAAAACCCAACCAAAATCACACACACAGCTTAGGCATCAATCTTTGCCAGTTATAGCCTATATTCAACCATTATACACAAACCACATCCTTAAAATACCACTTTGAAGCCAGAAGAGAATGCAAGAGCTACCCCAAAACAGGGAACTCTTTGCTCTTGCTCCTTTAAGCACCAGACAGTCTCAAAGGCCCTGAGGCTCAGCAGGGATGCCTGGGGAGCCTTGGTTCCAGACACACACACTGCCCAGCTTAGCACATTTTTGTTCACAACAGCGGATGTGACCATCCCAAATTACACAAAGGAGTCACCAAGTGCTTTGTAAGGGATATGGATTGCTTTAGTCAGTCTTCCCCCAATGGCTGTATACCATTCTGCCCTATAAAAAGGGGAGTGATGAAAAAAAAAAAAACACCTGAAAATCAACACTCTCCTCAAGCTGAACGTCTCTCATCACAAACACTATTTATTTCCCCACCCCTTTATTTGGAGCCTTAGCACAAGGCCAGAGATGTCTAACCACAGGTTCTGACCATGGTGACAGCATACCCAGTGCCTTTATTGGACAGGTAACACTGAGAAACAGGAGAGCCAGCACCTCCTTACAACAACCAACCCATCAAAAACAAATTTCCAAAGGAGTTTGATACTCACATTTTTCTTTCACCACTCAATGTTATATTTTTGACTACAGCGTTGCAGGTACACCACCTTAGACAAACAGAGAATCCCTACAAGCTGGCAGGCATTGTCCCTCCCACCACCTCTGTAGTTACAACTGCATTAGAAATAGAGAGGACATGCAAAGCAGAACTATTTCCACCAGTCCTCACTGAGCTTCACTTCCAATCAGGATTAGTCCACTTATGTGCTGCTGGCACTTGTGAGAGGCCAGCATGTTTGGGATGCATTCCTAGAGAACATTATCTGGTTGAGTTCCACTGTGGAAGATGTCATTCCAAGCACTGCGCAGTACACCTAAAGCCCAGTGCACCAGCACAACAGCACCTTCTCCTCACAAGTCCTTGTGATTTGAATATAAATGCCAGTATAGGCACAGCATAAAGCAACCAACTTTAATCAAAAGGAAACACCAAATCATTGAATCAAAGTCCAACTACTGTCCCTACACAGAACAGCCCAAATAAGACCACTGTGTGCACAAGAGCATTGTGCAAATGCTTCTTGAACTCTGGCAGCCTTGGGGCAATGACCACTTTCTTGGTGAGTGCGTTCCAATGCCCAACCACCTCTGGGTGAAAAACCTTTTCTTAATATCCAAGTAAAACTTCCCTTGAAACTCCAGCCATTTCCTCAGGCCCTGTCACTGGTCACTGTAGAGAAGTTATTTTCCCCTCCTGAGGAAGCTGTTGACTGCAGTGAGGCCTCTGCTCAGTCTCTTCTTCTCCAGGCTGGACAGATCAAGTGCCCTCAGCTGTTTCTCAAATGGTTTCCTCTCCAGGCCCTTCACCACCTTCACAGCCCTCCTTTGGATTCCCTCAAACAGCTTTAGATCTTTCTTATATTAGGGTGCCCAAAGCTGAACACAGGACTCAAGGCAAGGCTGCAACAGTTTCTTGAAACCAAAGCACTGTACCAGTCCTCCCTGTACCACAACATCAGCTTGTTCTATCCTCAATGCTCACCGTGCTGTCTTCACCTTCAAGGCTTCATTGTGATATTTTCCCCTTCAAAGCTTAACTGGGTTAAGCTTTTTCACCAATAGCAGCACATGCCACATAACCAAACAAGGCTCAGCATGACTGCTTCCAGTTCAGGTATACAAAATGTACATCCTAGCCCAGAAAGGCTGGGCTTTTTTAAGTTGGTCTTTTATCCTCATTTACTTTGGCAGTTATTAGAACCAATGACCTACTGAACCTGCTGGGAGACTGACCATCGCTGACTTTAGGCTTAAGCTCATTCAGAAAGGGCAGCAGTTCCAGGACAGAGGAGTAGTATATCTCTCAAAGCCATAACTGTTCAAAACAAGTGCCTCACTTTATAAAAGTACAGGCAAAGCTGACAAAAAGATGTGGCTCATGGGAGAACTGTAGTAACTTCCTGTCACCACAGGCCCCATCTGGGTAATAATTAGCATTGACTCCATGATTGCAGAAGGCTGATCAGTTCTTTATTCTATTATATTATACTTATTAAGAGACTTGTATAACCCTTACAGACAGTCAAATACAGCTTTGACCTAATTGGTCAATCCATCCAAACACCATCCAGTGTCCAACTAAGAAATCACCCTTTGGTAAACAAATCTCCACAACACATTCCACCTGTGCACAACAACAGGCACAGCAAGTGGAGGTAAGAATTGTTTCTTATTCTTTTCTCTGATCTTCTCACAGCCTTCCCTAGGAAAATGTCTGGGAAAGTTACGTGTTGCTCTCTGTGGCCAGAGCTGCTGCCACAACTTCCCAGAGCCTATGGTCTTTGGTCTGCCATGACCTCCCCAGGAGACAAGGGCATCAACACACACTTGCTCCCCCCATTCCAAAAGATCATCTCAAGAGCTAAATTTCATTCAGAGAAAATTGTTTCCTTCTGACATCTCAGGAAAATCATCTGTGTAGGACCTGTATGTGCGTGCATGCAAAGAAGGGAAAACAACAACCCAGGTCAAACACACCCACACGCAATTATAAACCAAAACTTAAAGCAGGATGGCAAACACCATCCGAGCAGAGGACTCAGAAGAGGTGCTTCTGGAAGAGAACCATCAGATACAGCTGAACCCTGTGTCTGGCACTGCAGCTTCAAGCATGAGTGAAGGAGGGTGGCAGAGACCAACAAGCAGAGGTGGGGGGCACAGCAGTGATGGTGTAGGGGACACACTAAGCACAAGACCAAATGTGAGTCTGTAAGACTTTCCACCATCAAAGCCAACAGGGGCACTTAGGAAGCATCACCTTACCTAGGGATAATCACTGCAAGCAAAGCATGTAATTTTAATCCACCTTTTTTATTGCCTCCCATCATTAACTGGGAAGAGAGAGAAATCCACACAGAGACATGGGTGTGTCTGCTAAACCAGCATTAATAAAGTATTTGCTGTATGTGTACCTTCAAGTACATCTGGGCTACATATTTTGAACAGTTTCAGGCAACCAAACCCATTTTCTAACTCACAATTAGTTCTGCAGATAACTCCAACTATTAAATATGTCAGTGGCAGGAAGGTGTTAGGGATTTATGTAGTATATGGATCTAACAACCTACATGCAGAAAAACAAAAACCCCCAGTAACTACCACCATTACACAAAAGCATATTTTTTATTAAAAAGAAATAAACCTGTATGTATACTAAATGTTTCTTCACACAAGTCATAACATGCCTTGCATTAGCAAGGAAACCAACTACAAAACAAAAAGGTTTACCGAAAATTGAGGGGACACTGAGAGGAAGCACTCTAATTCTAAATTACCATCTCCCTTTCATTAACACTGCATTTTTTGCTATGTCAAAAAAAATTTCAAACATTCCTGTGGTATGCTCTAAGTGAGCACTCTCCTAAAAACCACAGCTGTGTTTTGTGAGTGCCAGTGATATAGCAATTATGATAAGCATTCCTGAATATCTAATCAAAACAACACAAGCTGCAGGACTGCATTATTGACTTCAAGCACAAATTTATAACCATATTGCACATAAACCATCTAATACCTAAAGCAAAAAGACCAACAGTTACTATTCTGGGCACCAAAAAATGAGAGACTCAGTATGGGATGTCATCATCTTATCACAAGAGCTCCATACTGTTGTTCCCTTACCACAAAAGCTCCATACCTTCTTGGTGTTTCTCACAGGCAGCTCCTCAGAGCACCGACTCTTTCCTCTTCACAAAGCAGGCACTGACTCCAGTTCCCTTCTCTCCCAGCCACCCCACTCTATTATAGCACTCTTCTTCTCATTGCTTCAGCTGTGGCCTGTTAAACTCAGGCCTGTTCCCAATCGTTGATAATTGGCCCAGCTGCAAATCCTTAGGGGTGAGATTATTTTCTACACTATCTTTATTTTCTTATATTCTATCCCCCCGTACATGGGAAGTCTCAGGAATACTTTTCAAGTATATTGAAGAGGGAGCTACCAAGGGTTCTGTAAAAATAAAAATAAAACCAGAAACTAACACACACAAAACCACTCCAAAAAAAACCCAAAACCACACCCACCCAAAAAAGAAGCCCACTGAAATATCATGGTTGGTGTTTTTTTTTTAATCAAGAAACTAAGCATCATTTGAGGTCTGGGACAATAAATAACAGAGGAAAGAGAAAGTTTCTAAGCAGACTAAAACAAACCACCAGCACAAATCTGAACAATTATATTTAAAAAGACATGTATAATTTTAGTTTAACTCTGCTTAGTTTAATTCCCATTTCACTTCTACATTCTACAATCTTCTGGCCTTGATACTCCCTTAATGACTAAAATGAAACCTTCTCTGAAAGACATACCTATGTAGTCAGAATTCCCCATATGGAGTTAGCGACACCCACCTCGACCCTACCTACAATTTAAATAAAGTCTCCAAAGTAACACAGAAACAATAAACATTATTTTAAAGGAATATCTCCAGAAAGCTGTGACCTGCCCAGTTCCATAAAGAAAAGATAAAATTCATACATAGCAGAGCAACTCCTACAGACTTCAAGAGCCACATCCCAAGAAGGCAGGCAGGGCACCACTGCCTGCATGCTCTTCTTACCCCAGGTGCACCTTCTCCTTTCAAAGCACAAGCAGAACAACAAGGGGGATGTGGCCCACTAAATTCAAAGCCTTCTATATTTTTGACACCATATCAATTTAGATGCCATTAAGTGATCTGGCTGCAGAGGTCTGAAAACATTGAGACACTTTCCAATGGAATTTTTACATGCTTTTTTATGATATGTTGTTAGGTTGCAGGTGGGGGGTGAGGGGCAAGGAGACAAAGACACAACTCGCCCCCAGATGTTGGTGTGGCAACAGAGAGATTTATTTTCCATGCACCCCTCCCTTATAAAGAGCATTTTGAAAGATGCAGTCTGGATATTCTCATTGGTCTGAACTCCACTCCTGCCCCCTGGCCAGTGAAATCTTGCAGCTCCATAAGAGATCTGACTGGGAGAAGCCCCTGCCAGTCAAACCCAGGGCTTGGTATTTGATATACACTAACAATATGTAATTGCAGTCATGGGAACAGTTGACTAAACTATTCTTTTCTGAATACTTTGACTCAAAAAAAACCACATCAGTTTCTAGATTTCTGTACCACCTGACTTAGGAAGAAAACTTGGTATCCTATGACATACGCTGTTCATCAAAATAAAGCCAAAGAATGAATCTGCAGGTACACACACCCAAAATCTATAGGGTTTTTAATTAGGAAATGCTAAACCACATAAAGATTTATTTGTAATTATAAGGCTTTTTCTCTATTCTTCCCCTTGATTCCTACAAGAGAATCACGAGCTTTCCAAAGACACTCAGTAAGTTGTTTATTGCCTCTTCCCATCAACTTGGGAAAACTATTCAAATCTGGTTCTTACAACACCTGCCACAGAGCAGCAAGTAAAATCTTCCATTTTCCTACCCTCCAAGATCACTTTCAGACAGATCAGCAATTTGACTTCTGACGTGACCAAAAGCAGTCTCTGAGGGACAGAAAACAGAGTCAAGAGTCAAAAGTCACAAAAACCAGCGACACAATGTTTCTCAAAGATGGCTAGAGAGAGAAGTGGGGGTGGGAGGGGTGTTGATGGGTGTTGGGTGTTTTTTTCTCCTAAATGAATCTTTTATTGCATTGCTGCTCCTTAAATAAGAATTAAAACTCTTAGAGCAAGATAAAAGAAAATGAACACCAAAAAAGACAACACTGAAATGAAAACAAATCTCACAAGACTTATGAGTTTACTGACTGCACAATAAGTGAGAACAGGATTTTTTATTGGTGTAGAAGACACTCACAAGCCCGTCTGGACCTGGTGTGATGGATCCTGGCAACCCACCAGCCCAGAGAGGCAGGAGAATCTCAGGGGAGCAGCACCAGAACCACACAGCTTGGCAACGGGACAGAGATCCTGGGAGGTCTCCCCACCCACACTTCTGCAAAAGGCAAAATAAAGGCAATAATTCAAAGCAAATCTTAAGGCTCTGGACAGCACAATACAAACAAAACAAATGATAATCTGATGGAGTGGTGCCGACACCCAATTACTTCAGTTTTCTTTCAGCCCCCTGGACAAGCTTATACCTTGCCAGAAGCCTAATTCCAGGGAAAGAGTAGGGACATCTGATGGCAGCCAAGGCAACAATATCACACCAAAATTTAACTTGTAGATTTATCTGGAACTATTCTCTGGAATTAAAAAGCTTCCTTACAAGGGAGGAAGATCACTTTTCTCTGCAGACTCAGTCATCTAAAAATGAGAAGATGCAAAAATACATTAAATACTCCTCATCTGTCAATGTGAACCAATTTCTTAAAAACTGTTTCTCTCCTTCTTGAAAATTTCTGTTTTGAAGAGCCAAGGAGCAGGGCTGAATGCATGGAGCAAAGACAACCATAAGCAGATACAGCGCAAACTTGCTCAGCACTACACAACAGCATCCAGGATCTTAAGTTTTTTGAACCCTTTGAAAGATTTTGTTTCAGCAAGACTGGTAAAAAACTAATCTCTCATTTTTTATCACAATTCAGCACCAAGAAGAAACACTTTCCAACTGTCTCCTTTATTAGTTCTGCAAATGTTATTGCATTTTTATCTGTGAAATCCCAAACTATAATTACCAGTTTTTCAAAGAAAACACTTGCTCACAACAGGCTTAAAAATAAAATCATCAAGTTTAAGGCTTAATTATGTTTTGATAGCAGCAAATCTCATATCCTGAAATCAATAACAAAATAATTTATATTGTATTTGCAACCAGTCTTATTGTCTACAAAATATGGTATGACTAGACACTAGTGTATTCCCCTCAGGGTGTGTGGTTAAAGCATTTGGAGTAGCTGGTGCAAAGAGAATTCAAATTCCATAATTAGAACAGAGAAATTTGATCTAACTTCTTCCAAATTACATTTCTCCTGTTTACAATGATGAAGCCATCTTGTATTAACCTCCTTGGAAAATGTGTTCTGCAGTCCTCACATCTGAAGGCAAAACAATCTATTTATCTTTTCAGCTTGTCCCAAGCCTCTGCTCCCAAAAACATGGCCCCAGTTTCCATCTGCAAAGCCTTTCAGATAGGATCCTTGGCATGTCTTTCCTTGCCTGGTATTTCTTCTTTGAGGAGGCAAATAAGGCACTTTTCAGAGTCTTCATTTTGATAAATTAGATTGTTCTTCTCACCTGGTTTAACCTCCACAGTTGGAAATAATTTTTTTGGTTTTAAATGACTTCTATCCATCAGAGAACCAACTGCTGCACCAGCTCTCCCTTCCCTATACCCTTCTCAGAGAGGATGGCATATTCCCAACATAGACTCCAGGCCCCAACATCCCCTCTTAAAAAGGAGGCAGTCACTTGACTGATTATCAGACCCAGTGTCAAACACCAGTTTTACACCAACAACAGATAACTCAAGGCTTCCATCCACTACTGCTGAGCCTCACAGGTCAACAGCACTTTATTAGGCACATTTTCTCTCACTGCTCATAAAAGGAGCACATAACAGCTTTTTGTTACTTCAAAGTTTTCTTTCAAGTGACAGATTAACTAAAACTTTATTCATCTTATCAGTTAAGAGATACAACTACCTTAAAGCACATTACAAACACTTCTGCATGCACTGATATTCAAGCATGTCCAGATTCACTCAAATAAAAGTGGATGCTTCAGATGAGACAAGCAACCTATGCCAGTCCCAATTTTTACAGCCTGAGCCTTGACATCCAGTATTTTTGCCAATACCCACGGCAGTTCTGTACACAGTTTAGCATTTATGTTATAGCTACTGCCTCAGTTTTGGAGACAAATTTCAGGAGAAGATGCCCTGGAATGAGCATTTCCTCTACGGAGAAAGGACATCAATAGCTCCCTTTTCTTCTGACAAAGAGAGAAATGGATATCAGGGGATGAAAGTGGAAAAAAAAAGTAGAACTGTTTATTAACAAAGCAAGATACCTGCAAAGCACAGGGGAAAAAAAATAATTGAAAAATACACTCCACCTACACTTCCCTGCATGGGCCAGAAGACAAAGATGGCAGCTGCCTTTCTTCACCTCTGGGAAGGGAGGAGAAAAAAAGAGTTCACACAGCAGCTGGGAACCTGTCAGATTTCTGGTGCGGGTCTTCTCCTCACAGCAGGCGAAGTTTGTGGAGTTTAATGTCCTTCATTGTGTTGGTTCAGCTCCTCAGAGATCTTGGGTTCAGGGTGGTCCCCCCACTGGCTCCCCAGAGAGGCCGGAAAGAAAAGCCAAGCCAAAACCAGCTCAACAGAGAAAAAAACCCAAAACAACCCAAAATAAAAAATAAAACAAACAAACAAACAAACCAAAAATAACAAAACCAAAACAAAACAAAAAAAAACACCACACTGAGGGAACTTCCTGGTAGAGCCTCCAGACTGTCTGGAGCACACCAGAGAGACATTCCCAGGCTCCAGCCCTGCTCTCGGTCCATCTTAGATATCGCAGCCATTTCTGGGCATAAAGCAGATTGATTAGGGAATAAAGTACCATCATAAAATAACCCCAAGAAAGTTATGAATTAATCAAAAGCTGTTTGACTGTGGCGGTTTCCATTGGAAACCGGGCAAAAACACCAATTTTGTGTAGTGGTTTTGGTTTGCCAGTTTGAGATTTCCCAGCCAATGCACCAATTAATGCGGTGCTGGCCAAATGCCGGTGCACCCACCAGCATATACTTACTCATTTCCTGGGGTGAGATAGGAAGGAGAAAGAAAAAGCAGGAAGAAGGCAAAACAGGGTCAAAACTTAAAAGGATATAAAGAAAGCTTTATTAACAGTTACTAAAAAAAAAAAAGGAGAATCAGGAAAGAATTTTTAAGAACACTTCTCCTCCCACTACTACCTTTTCTTTCCCACTCACAGTATCACTTCTAGAATCGTCTTTCTGCAGTTCACTTATGGGAGAGGAGTCTCCTCCTCATACCTCCCATCTGGGACTTGACTTCTTCTTCACCGACCTCGGTGTCTTTATGTTGCTTCTCTACAAGCCTGCACTTTGTCCTTTTTTCTCACCAGAGGAAGGATTGAAGCACTGAAAGAGTTAGTATCTTTCCCAAGGCCTGCAGATGCTCAGGAGGGGGGACTGAAGCACTGAAAGAGCTGGTATCTTGCCCAGGGCCTGCAGATGCTCAGGTGGCCCTGCCTGGGCTCAGCAGCTTGTGGGGGAGAGCTGTGCGGGCTGGTCTGGGCTGGGGTAATGCCCGGGATCTCAGCAGCCAGGCCAGAGCTCAGCACAGCCCAGGGCTCAGCAGCCAGGCCAGGGCTCAGCACCAGCCCAGAGCTCAGCACAGCCCAGAGCTCAGCAGGCAGGCCAGAGCTCAGCAGCCAGGCCAGAGCTCAGCAAAGCCCAGAGCTCAGCAGGCAGGCCAGAGCTCAGCACAGCCCAGGGCTCAGCAGCTGGGCCAGAGCTCAGCACCAGCCCAGAGCTCAGCACCAGCCCAGAGCTCAGCACAGCCCAGGGCTCAGCAGCTGGGCCAGAGCTCAGCACCAGCCCAGAGCTCAGCACCAGCCCAGAGCTCAGCACAGCCCAGAGCTCAGCACAGCCCAGAGCTCAGCACAGCCCAGGGCTCAGCAGCCAGGCCAGAGCTCAGCACAGCCCAGAGCTCAGCACAGCCCAGAGCTCAGCACCAGCCCAGAGCTCAGCACAGCCCAGAGCTCAGCACCAGCCCAGGGCTCAGCACCAGCCCAGGGCTCAGCAGCCAGGCCAGAGCTCAGCACAGCCCAGAGCTCAGCACCAGCCCAGAGCTCAGCACAGCCCAGAGCTCAGCAGCCAGGCCAGGGCTCAGCACAGCCCAGAGCTCAGCACCAACCCAGAGCTCAGCACAACCCAGAGCTCAGCACCAACCCAGAGCTCAGCACAACCCAGAGCTCAGCACCAGCCCAGGGCTCAGCACAGCCCAGAGCTCAGCACCAACCCAGAGCTCAGCACAACCCAGAGCTCAGCACAACCCAGAGCTCAGCACCAACCCAGAGCTCAGCACAACCCAGAGCTCAGCACAGCCCAGAGCTCAGCACCAACCCAGAGCTCAGCACAACCCAGAGCTCAGCACCAGCCCAGGGCTCAGCACAACCCAGAGCTCAGCACCAGCCCAGGGCTCAGCAGCTGGGCCAGAGCTCAGCAGCCAGGCCAGAGCTCAGCAGCCAGGCCAGAGCTCAGCACCAGCCCAGGGCTCAGCACCAGCCCAGGGCTCAGCAGCCAGGCCAGAGCTCAGCAGAGCTCCCCTGGGGAGGGGGACAATGGCTTCTCCTCCCCTTCCTGGTGTCTCTGGGTGAACCCCAATGGCAGCAGAATCTTGGCCGTGCCGACCGGGTCTCGTCTGCTCCTGGGGCCCGTTGGAGCCCGGCTCAGCAGCAGGCAGGGCTCAGCAGCAGCAGCCCGGGGTCAGCAGCCACAGCACAGCCTGGCCTTGGCCCTTTGGCCTCCCCTGCCCTGCCCTGCCCACCAGCCCATGGGCCTGGACCGCGGCACAGCCGAGACAGGGGGCCAGGCCGGCTGAGTCATCTGCTGGAAAAGACAAGGCTGAATTCCCAGGATTTTTCATTTTTAACATGGGAGTTCACAGAGGTGTATCAGATTTCTCAGTGGTTTAACAGATTGTCATTCTCAAAGCTAATTACTGATTTTATTTTTTTGTAAGACATGGAGAAAACTGCCAGCAGCTTCTCTATGCATCACTTCCGTGAGTGCCTCCCATGCAAAACCACCACATTGACAAAGCCTAAGTCTCATTTAACTATGTTTTTAGAAATAGTTTAGACTGATTTCAAAGTAAAATGCTCTGATTTAATTTTACCCTGCTATTCATCAGCAATTACTTTTCTGTCCAGGCTCAGCTGTCCACTGGATTTTCTTGCAAACACATTCAGAAAAGCATCAGTTCCTCTGACCAAATGAACACGTCCTGAACTGGATCAGGGATGTTATAACGACAGCCAGGGCAAGCCAGCAATCCTCCTTCCCTCATGGCACAACAGGAACAGCATCTGCCCCTCTCCCACTCACCTATCTAATCTTGGCCATTCACCAAATCAAACCCATGCAGGCAAGTGCTCACTTTTGTCAGATATATTGCTTCAGCCTGGATTCCAAGGAGGCTGGCAGGGAAACTACACTGCTCAGAGATGTGACCACGACTAGGAATAACACATGGAAAAGGAGAAAGTGGCTTTTCAGATGCTATGGCTGGCTGGAAAAAGAAAAAAAAATTCCTGACAACTTATATTACCACTATGAGAATAAAAGAAGACTATGCCAAAGTAGAAACTAATCTGAACAAAAGTGAAAGAAAGTGCCAGTGTTTAGGTCCCCTCAGAAGACTTCACAATTCTCTCATTCATGTTTGTATTTCTGGGCCTCTTACTTGGTCTTTTAGGCTTTGTAATTCCCCTTCTAATCCTTCTGCATAAAATTTAAATATTAAATTTTAATTTGGTTTTTTTTGTTGTTGTTTCATTTTGTTTTGTCTTTTGTTAAAATGAAGTAAAGCTGACATCCTCATGATAAATCTGCATGTTGGGATTACAAATTGTCCTCTGCAAATTACTGGCAATCAAGCACTAGGAGAAAAGTAACACTGAAAGAAAGATAATTTGGAGTTCCAAAATTCTCGGTTTAAAAAGCTTATTTTTTAAGCACTTCAGCATCATCTTTTTAAGACGTAATGGAACTCAGGAGAGAATTGGCAAAGAAAACAATGAAATCATGATGCTGCAAGATGAGTCATTACAAGCAATTTTATTCCACTTCATAATTAGGAGGACTGGGCAGAGGACAGACAAGGCACACATAGCAGAGCTGCAAAAAAGAATCAAACAAACTTCAAAACAACCCAACAGCTTAATGCATGGGACAGATCTAGATGCTCACTCACACTATGCACACACAAACCCCACACATTTCCATACTGGAAGCATTCAACAATTAGACAACAATCCATCAACATTTAGTACATTTAAGTTTACAACACCTTTAAAAAAAACCAGAAGAAATAATGAATGCTTTTTTAAAGCCACAACCATTTTATTGCATTTTCTTTACTTTCTCAGTTTACCTTCCCCTAATAATGTTGTATTTTCCATTGTTTATATAAACAAATGTGTACACATTATATGGGATGTATACTAAATAGAAGTTTTTCCAAGGAAAAAACACAAAACAACTAGAAGCCATGACTGAGTTCATGAGGAGCTTTAAAAAATAACAACTATGAAATCAAACCTTTAACAACAATACTTCAAAAAAATCTACCTCCCCTTGTTTCCAGATAAAGCATAGAGATCAAATAGCTTGTAGTTACATCTGAATTATGGGAAAGCAGAATACAATAATTCTATCAGTTCAGGATTCTGTATTTCAGATCCAAAACTGCAGGTACAAGTAAATTTACAAAACTAAGCATAGACAAGAGAACAACTTAGTCATTAGCTGTTTGTCACAAAACTATGTTATGGTATCTGACCAGGGGAAAAACCTCTCCCCTTTCCAGAGACCATAACTTAGAGAAAAATCAATTTTACAGGGTTAAATCTTCAGAATGAGCAATCTCTACTTTAAAGTCGTGCTGATAAGGGAAGAGAAAGTTTGCTGCAGGCACAAAGACAATGCAATAGTATGACAAGTAGATTGGAAACAACTCCAGAATCCTGCCCCATCTCTATGTTTTTTAATGTGTGTGTCCATTGGACACCAATTCTAACTGTTGGAGGTGGATGAGGTGGCAATTTTCACTTTCACCACCCGCTAACGGTATACTTCAACTCTACTGGAATCAATTAAATGGATTACCTAAATTTAAGCTGTATTCCTGTTTCATAGTTTCAGAAACCTTCAAGTCCAGTGTTAACACAGTTCCACAAAAATATAAGAAATTTCCCAACCTCCCCCCATCTTGAACACCTATTAAACATGTGCTTTCTTTCATTAATTGTAATCCAAACAGATTTTGTAAATCACATAAACTGTCATACCGGACGATTGTGGTATGAAAAGGTATGACTCCTCTGAAAAGGAACCACTTGTAAATGTTTTTATGAACAGGCAAAACCAGTTTTGCCCCATTCCTGTCATTTGTTACCTGCTGTGCTTGAATAGGTAAACTCTGCTCTGGGGAATTATGAGACCAGATGAAGAACAGAATGTTCCTATCTGGATTAACTCCAAATGGGTCAGTGGGAACTGAGTGGAGTCAACCGTCCCTGAATGTACTTCCTTGGAGATTTCTGCCTTTATGCAGTGACTTGACACTAAGCTTTAACAACCAGACACTCAAGAAGGGTGATACATGAAAAAAATTTCATGCCCAGCTGCAAGTCGCCAGAAGGAGGCAAAGGAGCCAACACCCTAATTAAATGTTATTGCACAAACTTCCACAAATGTGGTTTTGGAGGTTGCTCTCTTCCCCAAAGAAGCTGTCTGCTCTTTTAGATGAACCAGCCTGACTGCCTGTGGCCAGTTTCCAACTCAGGTCTCTGAAATGCCACAAGATTACCACCTACCAAAAAATGTCCAGCTCATTCCTTCCAGCACAGCACAAATTGTAAAACCAGCCTAGAGAGGGGTCACAGAGCACCTACAGAGTGGTGGCCACTGGAGAAGCAGCTCTTTGCAGCCAGGTCCTGAGTGAGCTCAGTTGCTAACAAGTGGTGAATTACTGTCTGGAAAGAACAGCTAGACTGCAAAACCACAAAGCACCCTGGCCCATGTGCTCCTCTGTTTAAAGCTTGGCTTGGTAGTTACATTTGAACAAGCTTGGCCCATGGTAGTTACATCTGAATAACATACAGATGTATACATATAGTAATGTCAAACGTGACACATTATATATTAAATATGTTCAGGGGTTAAATATATTTGCATACATTATCTTGCTACATAAGGTGTTTTAATTCATGGAATGCTATCACTTGGACAGAATCTTTACTTATTTTGGAAAGCATCAATCTGTACTTACTTAGCATTTAATATTCCATCCCCAAGAGAGGATGAAGTTCTCCTGAATGTGCCGGGAGGACTATCACGAAAACAAAGCCACAAGTCCTGCTTCCCAGATGTACCAGTCAGAGCACTCACAAAGTTGTTACTGGGA
The DNA here is from genome assembly GCF_028018845.1 of Melospiza georgiana. Lineage (NCBI taxonomy): Eukaryota > Metazoa > Chordata > Aves > Passeriformes > Passerellidae > Melospiza > Melospiza georgiana. The sequence continues at coordinate 14,600,897 of NC_080431.1, forward strand.
GCTCCAGTAAAGAAACCAGCAACATCCACACCTACTGCTCAGCCCTGTTTCTCTTAATCAATGCAGGGCAAGAGAGCTGCAGTACACAACCACATAACAGTGGAGTCCTTACTGTCAGTAGCTGGTGTATGGTTTTCCACCCTTCCAAAAAACGTGACTTGTTTGACTGTCTTTACTTTCACACTCCAAGATGTGCTTGTCACCTGCAAACCATGTCTTGCAAGCTTCTGCACTGATTACAACCTTAGAGTGTACTAGCCCTTACGCTAATTTCCATCACATGAAATTTTTGATTTGTAATTACTTGAATCATTGTTTTGGTAGAAAGGGCAGAACCATAACAATCCTGTATCCTCCAGACAGCAAGGAGCTTGAGGTGTGGCATTCATATATACAGATACAGATATATGCAAACATACTAATTTGCTGTAATTCAAATTGATATCTTTTAAGAGAGACCATTATCCACATCTATTTTGTTTCTCTTTTGTTCTATGAGTTAATTCTCACGTGGAAAGATAAATATTTTTGGTGACTGGAGGCATCTGGAGAGCTTTGGAATCTATATCAAGATTTAATAATCAGGTAGCTCTCTAACACTTTTCTGGTCCAAATTAAGAAAAAATCCCTAGGCTTCAGAACCAATATTACATTAAAATAAAGGGCAGGAAAGTGACTTATTTAGGTCTTAAGACACAAAGACACACAGCCATTTCTGGCTGATACTCTCAGCGAGCTCATATCTCCTAAGAGGGCAGAAAATGTGTTTTCAAAACCTCTGCTATAGGTTGAAGAAGAGTTAAGGGAAGGCAGGCAGACCCCAGATTAGGTTGGGGGAATGAAGACTCATCAGACTGCATTCAGCTCTAAGCAAAAAACAGGTCTGAGTGAAAGTTTAACTTTTCTTATGAGTCCTTTGATTCCAATTATTCCAGGCTCAAGCCTGCAATCAACATTGCTCCTGGCATTCCTCAGCCTGGCAGCAATTGTTGTAAAGTCTCATCACAAGAGCAGGTTCTAAGAGCTAGCCAAGCTTACATAAGTCCTTGTTCGGTATTTTTCAATTTGCTTTACGTTTAATCTTCTTATACCACAGGAATTTTTTCAAAGTCTCTGGAATTTAAATCCAATAAAACACAGCTCTAGACTTACTTGTTAAAACCACACCAGACACCTCACCTAATAACTTCAATAAACCTATTATGATATATAAACCAAATTACATTTTTATCAGCAGCAGTCTTAATCTCTTAATTGCCTCAATGTAAGGAGGTATGTAAATGTCTGCTGGCTAATACACTCTATGCACTAATAAAATACAGATGTATAATATATTAATGTTAAATGTAACACATTATCAATGCAAATATGTTCAGGGGTTAAATATATTTGCATACATTATCTTGATACATAAGGTGTTTTAATGCATTATATGTATGTGTTGGCGATGGATAGAGATGGGGAAGACTGATTCAGTGATCGGAATCCGATTTATTGTGGGATGCAAACATGTATATACCATTTCAGGGAGCATAGTAATGTGGACTGCAGTGATTAGGTTAAAATCTCATACACAAACTTATGCATATCACAACATCTCTTGCTTGCAGAGTTTAATGAGATTTGCTTTTTCTGGTAAACCAGTCTGATTGAATCTTCTTGCAATCTAGGTCTAAAAGTCCCGTTTGCTTTTGCCAAGGCATCTTGTTATCAAATCTCTTATGTTAACCCGACCCAAAGACCATCATCTGTCTGGTGTCCCCTAATATCCCAACATCTCCTCCTTTCCTTTCAACCAAAAATACTCTTTCAACAGCCTTATTAATTAATCTCTGCATACACTGAAAGGTATCAAGATTAATACAGTTATTATCAAAATTACCACATATATACCTATCCTAAAAACAATCTTTTAGTTAAAAACTCCAGCCACGAAAAGGCTCAGGCTTGATCTTTATAAACTAAAAACATTCCCAATGGCAGTTACACTACTGGATTTAGAAAGTCTGCCAGAAGTGTAGTTGTACTAAAAGGTTTGATTCTCATACACAGGGTAAATAGGGAGAAACATTTTTAGACTGATTCCTTCCCATGAATTCAAAATTAACACAAAAATCCAATTTCACTGAACCCAAGAATTCTAATTTTGGAGTTCCACCAAGGGTGCTTCAGGAGAGCAAGGGATACAATTTGTTATGAAGTGGTTTGCTTTCAAAAATGTTTAGTGTAAATATTAGTGTAAAATTCTGAAGGAGATATATTCCTCCTAATTTTTTGTGTAAATATCAGTGTAAAGTTCTGGAAAAGCTATATTCCGCCCTAATTTTTTGTTTTTTAATAACAAGAGTGTTTCTCATTATGAACATGAAGGTAACATAAAGGCATAACAATATATAATAAAACAATAAACTTATCCTAAGCAAAAATAAATCAGATAATAGATACAATTAGTAGCATGTGAAAAATAAAATGGTGATTTTTAAACAATTTAAATCAATTTCTTAAATATTGTACTATTATTTAGAGTCTGTAGTAATTGGCAAGCTTTATTTTTTAACGTGAGGGCTTGGAAAACCATTCTTGGGTAAAATTTTCAAATTCACCTTAAAAGGAGGTTTAGCTATTACAGGTCCAAATTTGACAAGTCAAAATTACTTGAATATAATTTTGGTGCAAAAAATTTTATCTACTAGTTAAGGCCAGGACTTGGCCAGGGTCCAGGCTTTTAACTGGAAGAGTTTTTTTAATATATGTCAGAAATCTCTCAGTAATAGTAGTTAGAAAACTAGTATATGTCTTATAAATAGCTATACAACAATAAGTGAAGGTTTGTAAAGTAACTGGCTTTCTCATTTATCATTAGTTAGTCTATGGTACCATAGAGAAATAGCAAATTAATGAAGTAATGCTTGTTATAAAAAGTCAGTGAATTCACATAATGAGATTAACAACATAATCAGGGTTACTAATATATCAGTAGAAACTGTATTAAGAAATTGAGGTTATATTTTCCTAGACATTTATGCATATATGACATTAAAGTAAAAGAATAAAAAAGAAAGCATTCAATAACTCATAACGATCACACTGATAATGGTCGTAATATCAAATTGTTTCTCATTCTTCAGTACAACTTATAAAAAATAATACAGCAAAAATTGTTCTTATTTCTATAACAAAATAATGTTATCTTATAATTTAAATGAGCCTGTTTTGACAAAAATTCATTCAGACTTTATATCTTATAATTCAACAGGTATACTTCAACAAAACTTAAAATCAACTTCACTAAAACTTAACCTTAATAAAGTATCTCTAAAAGAACTTAAAGTTAACATCACTGAGACTAAACAAAAATCATTCTTAACAAGAATTAACTTATTTAAACTCTACTATTACAAAAAGGTTACTGAAAATTTGTCATATAACAGTTAAACATAAAAATAAACAACATGCAAGTAAACAACTGTACTGGAATCTTTACAATAAAATTACCTTGCTAGAACTATGGAGTAAAAAGCAACCACTTAATAAAGCTGACAGTGGAGTTAAGTCTCAAAAAATCACTACAGATAAAGGTCAAGGTTTGTCTTGGATGCAAGCTAAAGATTCTTGAATTTAAAATTTATCTAATTCCTCCTAGTGAACTATGTAGTTATGCTATCTTACTAATATGTAAAAAGACACCACCTCTATACCAACACCTTTGAATTCTTCTAGTAACAATCCTGTTCAAAATCGCAAGTTACTAAAATTCGAAGGTAAATCTCAACACTGGCTGGTGCCAGGCAGGAGGGGCTGTACCCCCTGCAGCAGCTTTAAAGATTTCTTGTAGGATAGATTTAAGTTTGGCTTAGTAAGAGTGATGGGATATAAACACTGAAGGCTAAAACAAAAAAAGATTTAGTTTTATAGTACTAAATAGCTGTACTGAAAAATTCACAACAAAATATATTGTTAATATAAGGCAAGTTAAATGGTAAGTATAACCTGTTTGACCAGGGCTAGGTGTCCCTCAGGGCTTTAGATCTGTATCAAGTGACTCTTTGGTAGCTGCTGCTCCTTCCAGTGCTTGAAAGCACCTGGGGCACTTCAGCCAGGGACCACTGTGGGAGCATCCCAACTGACTCTTGTACAAAATCTGAATGCATAAAACTTCCCCACTGTGTTAACACATCCCCCCCCACAAAACTAGGGGAACAGACAGCACCAAAAGTTTAACTGTGGAGGATCAGCCCATCAGGCCCCTTTATTTGCACCAAGTGTTGGTTTTGCAGGCTTTAGCTCTTTCCAACCATGCCAGAGAGTCCCCAAGTCGATGATGGTCAATCTATTGGCTCCTTGAGATAACAGTCACATCGGCTCCCTTATCAATGACTCCTGTTAGGAGCATAGTCCTTTCAGTCACTTTGCATTGGCATGTTCGACGCTCAGATGTAATACAGTTGTGTCCATAAAATCTGTGGGATTCCTGTGGAACCAAAACCCCCTTCCCTCTGTTCAGCTGTCGGGGGTGCAGACAGGGGTGCTGCAGCAATGGGTATAAGTCGAGCTATATTGTTCCTGGCTGGGACTACACGGGGTGGCAAGGGAGTCCGTGCCATGAGTCAGAGTCAACAGCTCCAGGGAGAACAAACAAACACAGTATGTGTGCGCTGTCCAGGTGGTCTGAAAACTCCTGTGGGAATCAAATGAACCAATGAACCAAGCAACATTACTGTGCTGGAGGTCACCAGGTCCATTCCTGCGCTGGGGTGGCTGGTCGGTGACGGTCCTGCCAGGGCTGCCTGCGGTCTGGTGAAGGCTGCTTGCGGTGGCTGGGCTGAGGTTTGCTGGGCTGAGGTTTGTGGTGGTCCACTCTGAGGCACTGGCTGGGGAATCTGTGTCTTCACGCAGTGCAGCTCTGTGCTTTGGCTCTGGTTTCCCAATACTGGACAACCTTCAAAGTCATACTTGGACCGACACTGATTACTGCACGAGGGCAAATACTTGGAGTTTTGGAGCTGGCCTCTCCCTTTTCAAAACAGCCCTTTTTCAAATACCAAGATTTCCTGCAAGTTTGAGGGTCCCCCTCCTTATGGGCCTTTTTTAGTTGCATCCATTTTTCACGAGGGTCAGGAGGGAATCGATCAGTCTCATAATCTGAATCTATCAGCCCTGGATCGAAGGGCTTCCCCTCCTCACTGCTAGAGCTACAGTCAGCGATATAAACTGCTATACACCATGAGAAAGGATCCCTCCCCATCTTCCCCTCCTTTCTCTGGGCAAGGGTGAGGTTGATTGCTGTGGCCACTCTTCAGTACAAGAGGTGCCAGTTTCAAGCAGGCAGGGAGAGCCAGAGTGAGGAGAGATAGAGTGGGGTAGGGGGCCGGCAGCATCCGGCTGCTCTCACTTTTTCAATGTCTTAAAAAGTATTCTCCAGGACAGGAGTAAAAGTGATTTAAGGTCCTGCTTTAGGATGGGAGAGTCATGCTTGTCCAAAAGGGCAAGCATGGTTTCATGTGGATGCAACAGCCTGGTCAGAGAGTGAGAAATCCAGGTAAGTTTTCTCATGGCGAACTTGTGAGACTTTAGGAAGTTGCAGAGAAAGGATGATAGCTTGCTATTATTAACAACCTGCAGATGGTGTTTTCCTAATCTCTGTTTTCCTGTTTTTTCTCAAAGATTGTTTATAAGAAAGCTGTTTTTGTTAATTAACCAATCAGGTGAAATGCACTGATTGATTGACAAATCTGGTCTGTCTGTATCAGAACAGTCTATAAAAAGAGAGAATTTTTATAGTAAAGCTGCTGCTGTGCAAACCAGCCTTCCGGTGAGTCTGTGCCGTCTCTTACTCAACAGCAACAGTTTCATGGATGTCTCTCTCTTTGGGCATTTCCTTTCCCATTTTCAGTTCCTTTTCAGTTCCTCTGGCTCACCTGTCACTCACAGCAGACAGGCAATTTTTGGCCCAGATGTGATTCTCTCAGTGTCACCATCAGTTCCAGGGGCTCGCCGACTGCTGCCAGTCAGGCCGGTTCACTGCCTCACATGGAGGCACCAATTGTTGCCGATGGACAGAGACAGGGAAGACTGACTCGGTGATCAGAACCCAATTTTATTGTGGGATGCAAATGCTTATATACTATTTCAGGGAGACTAGTAATGTGTATTACAGTGATTAGGTTAAAATCACATACACAAAATTATGCATATCACAACATCTCTTGCTTGCAGAGTATAATGGGATTTTCTTTTTCCAGTAAACCTGTCTGAAAATTAGACCTAGATTGCAAGAAGATTCAAAGTCCCACTTGCTTTTGCCAAGGCATCCTCTTATCAAATCTCTTATGTTAACCAGGTCCAAAGTCCATTGTCTGTCTTATGTCCCCTAATATTCCAACAAGTATGCATACATGTACATATATATATATACATGGACATTTGTCAAATATAATTTTTATTTATTAAACCAAAAAGCAAATTTTTCAGTTTTTGGTTATTGCATACCTTTTTTGGAAACTGTCAAAATTACATCATTCAGAGTATTCAGGACTAAGGATGCCAGTTAAGCCTAGAGAATTCCAACACAGGTGAACCAACCAAACAGTGGATGGGGCAGGCTACCCAGAGAGGGGGCACAGGCTCTGTCCTTAGAGCTCCATTTTCAAGACTCAACTGCACAAAGCCCCAAGTAGCCTCGTCTGCTTTGGGCACGAGGTCAGACCAGAGACCTCCTTCAGGTGATGCTATCTACCAACTTCTTGGCCAAGCCTCCACACCCAACAGCTTGTGTTAATTATTTTACTGAGTCACTAAAAATAATTATTCTACTCAAATAATTATTCTACTCAGAGAAACAGCTGTCAATTTGTCAAGCAATTAGAGAAGTTACTATACTCTTCAGCTATTTTGCTAAGCTTTGTTTTGGAAAAGAACTACTAATTAAAAGAAATTGTCATACCTGTTCTTCACAAAACTTATAAATCAAACTGCTTATTATTCTTCACAGTTTATTAAATTCATGCAAATCACAAGTCATGAAGAACCAAAAGAGATCTGTGCTTCTTGTGGGTTTGCCCTAAAATTCAGCATTGATAAATTAAAAATGAGTAAGGGAGATGGCTTACATCTGTCACACAAACAGCTCATGGGGGAAAAATTAAAATTTAAAAGCATGAAGATCTTGTCAGCTTCCTCAGGTTTTCATACACGATTCGTGAAGAAGCACAGCAGTTGATCGTGTTTTTTCCACAGAAAAGGCATCTGAAGATCACGCAAGTCTCAAAATTGTCTGTTAATCATTAATCAAACAAAAGACAAATGAGAAAGCAAGGGAGAAGCTTCCTTTCTTTACTCACTCATTTGTTCACATGACTGCCAAGGATCCTGATGATCCCAGAGAGCCTGCCCTATGTACCCACTCAGACACCCACCCCCTGTCAGCATCTTAAATAAAAGTGCAAAAGGGTTCCTGCAACAAATGCAAACCTTTGCCAGGGAAATCTGGGAACAGAACTGACAGAAAGAGGAACTGAAAGTCTGTAATAGAAGCAAAGTAAAGGCATTGTTCCCTCTCCCACATTTAAATGTCACTTCTTGAAAGATCTACTAGGAAACTAAACAATGAAGAAACAAGTATTTGGGGTCTTTTCCTAAAAAAAAAAACAAGCAAAAAATGCCAAAAATAACAAAAATAAGAACCTATATACATCACCCAGGTTAGAGAAAAACACTGTCAAGAAACATCCTTTTTGTCTTTTTTCTGAGGACCAGCTTATGAGATATTGATATCTTAACAATTTCATTTCAGTCAGCTGGTAAAGGAGTCTTGCTTAGAAACAGGCAGCTAGAGCAGGGAGCAAAATAGGCATAGCAGAAGCCTCAGTGTGCTAATGAGAGGAAATTATTTATAAACTGAGATCATTGACACAAATTCATGAGGATAGTTACTGTCTGTTGCATTTATCTACTAAAACCAGACAATTACTGAAAAAGATTAAATGCAAGAATAGCTACTGCAGAATATGGCAGTTTCACAAACCATGACAACTCTCAGCCAATGAGAATGATTCACATGAGGGTCAGAAAGTTACATGCTAAGCAACCATGGCAGCACCAGGACATCACTACAGAATATTTCCTTTCAAGATGCTAAATCATTACTAATCTACTTGTAATTTTAGAAAGGAATTCTTCATGTGTAAAATAGAGAGAATTTGTTTTGGTCCTGTTTTTCTCTTGCTCATACCATTTCCCAAAGCAAAAGTACACTACAAAGCAAAGTACAGATTCTTTGCTGCATTCCAGAAAATACTTGTAAAAATATTAGGAAAAACATTTCATTTCAGAAAAGAGATCTACAGAAAATCTAATTCAAACATAAAAATTTAACCCTTTAGCATAAGAAGATAGTTCAAGAGCAGAACGTGCACGCACACCGTTTCTATTATATGAAATATTTAGTGTTATAAAAACAAGTGGCTTGCTCAAAACATCAACCTTACAGAATCAAGACTGACAAACACCTTACCACAAGATCGCCAGATGTTAAAACCTATTTCCCCATGAAACATAAAGAAAAGGAATAAATGTCAAGCCTCAAACATTCACATGGAACGACAGAAGACAGAAAGCTTCTGCAGAAACATCAGCGCCCATTTCAGTAAATGTTTCCAGACAGAGGATGTCTTTCAAATTTCTGGCCATCACTAAGGCAGACACCATCACAGAAGTCTCTGAGCATACACGTTCAGTCCTCATGAACAGTTCTGGTACAAAATTCAAGCCTCCTTTCTTCCAGCACCTTCGCAGTGGCAACACCTACACACCTATCATTAAGGTCAGGGCTACAAAGAGCCAACAGAAAAGTGCATCCTTCCACGGTCTATCTTGACGCATGGCATCAATCATAAAATCTCATTTTTTACTTAAGCTACACACTCAAGGCAGACATTTCCTTCTGTTACATTCAGACAAGAAATGGTTGAAGGAAGCTACTAAACTCCAACGAGTGTTATAACTGGAAGCTTTAAACATCTGAGCATCTGCAGAACTGCTCAAATTGATACATCCTGCCCAATGTTGGCAAGATCACGCCTCAAAGCAGGAGCCTGTGGCGGGCAGCCCTGGCTGCAGGGACGGAGGGCTGGTGTGGAGCTGTCTGTCTCCTCTTATTCATGGCGTACTGGGGTCCCTCCCGGGAAGGGCACCACAGACCCGCATCCCCATGCCCTGGGGAAGCGGGGCGGGCACCGCGGGCACCCCTCTCTGCTGTCAGGCTAAATACTGTGCACCACCTCACCCCACCCAGTTCTTGACTTCCCGCAGGAGAAGGGGAATTGACACAGGAGGAGGAGGACAGAAGCCGAAGCCTTCAGGCCGAAGCATGGCAAGCAGGGAGCGAAGGAGACCTCGAGGTGACTCACCCCTCCCACACCTTCTTTTTTGAGATCTGGGGGAAGGGGGGGCGGGGGAAGAACGGCACCCAGCCGCGCTAACTCCTCCTCTGGGATCCGAGCGCTCAGCCAGCCCACCCCGCAGCCACTGCGGTGCGGCACACCCCCGGACGGGCGGGCCCGGGGGACCCCCAGCCCCCGCCCGACCCCGAGGGAGTGACCCGCGGAGGTGCGGCCCGGCCGGGGCGGGCGGAGCCACCCCGGGGAAGGGAGGAAAGAGGGCGGGCAGGGGCGGAGGGGCGCGGGCTGTCGGCGCCTCCTCTCTGCTGCACTGCAGAGGCGCCATCTTCCCGCGCCTCCGGCCCGCGGGGGGGCTCGGGCCGGCCCCGACCACCGCCCCCCCGGGCACCACCTTCCCGCGGGGCCTCTGCACCAGCCGCCGGAGAGCTCTGGCCGCCGTCCCGCACACCTGCGCCGCCCAAGGCCCGCTCCCCCCCATGGGAGGATACCACCGGCTCCGCAGCCCGGTTTCGCTTCCCTGCCGGGGAGACGCCCTCGCGTCCCCGCTCACAGCCTGGCTGCTCGCCCCGGCCCCCGCCCCATCGGGGTACGCCGCGGGGCCATCCGCCTGCGGAGTGCCTGCTCCTGGGGAAAGTTCCCCTCCCCGAGCCCCCGGCGGAGCCAACCCCAAGGCAGAACTGGTGCCCCTGGCGTAGGGGGCAGCGCCCCGGCAGCCGGACACGCTCAGCGGGGCTGGGGGCGCCAGCACCGGGAGCTCCCAGCCCCGCTCCCTCCCCGATGCCTCCGCCGCCCCCGGCTCGCCGCTCCTATTGTTCGGCGGCAGCCAGGGATGGAACACCCCTAGGAAAGCAACGCTCGCCTGCCCCGCCGCGGCCAAGCCCACGCCGCGGGGGCGGCTGCGGACAGACAAAGCTTCGGAGAAGCGGTGGAGAGTGGTAGGGAAGCCCCCGCCCGCTGCTTCCCGCCCCACTTACCTCTAGAGCCCGGGCGGCGCCGGCAGCCAGCAGCAGGACGGCTAAGTGGGGCAGCATCGCCGCGGCTGGGAGCGGGGAGGAAGGAGGGGAAGGAGGGATGCCGTCCGGCGAGACGCGACGGGGTCCGACTGTAAATCCTCGAGGCCGTGCCGCTGCCGAGGAAAACGACTGATGTGCGGCGGCAGCGGCGCGGCGGGGCCGGTCAGCTGATGGCCCGGCCCGCCCCCGAGCGGGCGGTGCGGCCGCCCGGCCTGCGGGGACCCCTGGCGGCGGCGCCCGGGCGGTGCGGCCCGCCTCGGGGCGGGCGAACCGGCTCTACCTGCCCTCGGTGGGTCTGAGGGAGCTCCCGTACCCTCCTCGGCCCCTCGGTACCACCCATCACCTTCCCCGCACTGCCTGTCCGCCGCCCGCATCTCCAGGGACCGGGGCGCCTCCATGCGCGGTCCCCCCTCGCTGAGGCACTGCGTTCAGAAAGGAACCCCCATCTTTGCAAGGTGCTCACAAAACCACTCAAATCTAAACGTGTTGTGTGGTTTAAAGGCTATTTAACACATTCTGCCTTTGCTAGCAAGGTTGCACACCGGGCCGGGATCTCCTGTTCCTGTCGAGGTGCAGGTGATGAGTCAGCACAGCCGTTTCACATATGGCACACCACACACAGCATTGATAACAATGATATGCAGGAACATCAGAGGAGCTGGGACTTATGGCAGATGAACAGGAAGAAATCAAATTAAAATGTAGGACTTCATCAAATACCATCAAATCAGGAGGCCAACGTAATCTCATCCTCTGAACAGCACTGTTATAATTGGTATAATAAACCTGTAAGAAAAACTTGAAAGTGACAATTAGGAGCTTCATGTTGAAACAGCTGCTATTGTAGCCAAAATTCAGTGTGACTGATGTGCAAACTCCATGGCAGGATTTCTGCTCCCACGACAGCAGCTGATAGATCCACCCCGTAACGGGGACCTGCAGCCAGGCCATGTGAGGAGCAGGTGATGGAAATCTGGAGCATGAGTCTGATGAGGAGCAGCTGGAGGAACCTGAGGTGTTCATCCTTTAAAAAAAGGAGTCTCAGAACAGATTTGCTCACTTTCTATAACTATCTAACAGGAGGTTGCAGAGAGATAGGAGTCACTCTCTTCCCCCCATCATAAGTGATAGGATAAGTGGAAATGGCCTCAAATTGCAACAGAGGAGATCTAGGCTGGATCAAGGTGCCCAGGGAACTGATTGACTCATGAACCCTGGAGATTTTTAAAAGGTGTATGGGACCTTGTGACACTTTAGGGACATGGTTCATTGATGGACTTGATGATCTTAGGGTTCTTTTCCAACCTAACTGATCCTGTGATCTGATTCTATGACATGCCCTTGGTGTTTGGCTCAGTACAGAAGCCCAGTGTTGTGCTCACTGCTACTCACTCATCTTCCCTTGAAGTCACAACTGCAATCCACTAAAATTCTTGGACAGTTATGTCCAGATGTGGAAGGATGCTTTGCAGGTGAGAGGAACCCAGGTTGCCTGCCAGGTGAGCTGCAACATGCAGTGAGAGACCACCAGTGCATTGCACCCCTACAGCCAGGCCTTAGAGTTAGAAGACTGTTCTCATACAAACATGAATCTTCTCATACAAGCCTATGAACTGGCAATGTATGGAAGCTTTTGGGGAATTTCTTGAGTCACACTTGATGAATTTAACAGATCTCTGACAGGCAGATAACAGCTGAGCTTCTGAAACACACCAGTGACACAACTGTACATTGAAATTAGTTAAATGGCAGGCTTAGCTGTAATGATTTAACACTGTTTTCTGCATTTTAGGATAATGATCACATGACTTTGAGGGGTTACAAAGGAATTGCTGTGCAAATTTTCTAACCAGTTGGCTTCTAAGCTCAGACATTGGAAAGGCAACTCCATGGCTGCAAATAAGCAACATCCTGTTAAAACTTATTGAGGTTATTCAAAAACAATTCTTCCCTGAAACAATGGAGGCAGTCAGAAGGAAATTTTTTGCAAGTTTCTGAGGGGAAAAAAGGGGCAGATAGAAAACTAAAATAGATTCATGTAGCTCTTTATTATAGGTTGGCTTGGTACCTCTGTAATCATGTCTTCCTGGTTCTAAAATCAAAGACTATTTCAACTGCTGCTTCTTTGGATCAGCCAAGCCTGCTTTTTTTGTCACAATGGGAGTGCAGGAAGGGTGGAGGTTCCTTTTGCCTATGGTTAGGAGTGGGGCAGACCCATGGGATTGCACACCTTCAAGGAGAGCAGGAAAGACTCAAGTGACAAGATGGGGAAAAGTCAAAGGGATCAGGAGACCCCTATGAAATAGGTATTTCCATTTACAGCAACTAAACACCAGTGGAAATATCCAAAGTACAGTGACAATGTTTGCTTAATATTTCCTTAAGTTACCCACTGAAAGGTCAGAGGTATTTTGAAAGCTGTTCATAAGGTCTACAGAATTTGGTGATGACCTGCTGATAGAGAAAAGAACAAGGACTGTGTCCTATTTTCTACTCTTTGTCATTTTCAGGATCTGTACAGAAGGTCCAATACACTTTTTTCCATTCTTTCTATACTTGTCATTTTAGTATAGAAATATATTCTTACCAGACCTCAGAAGCTGTCATAGCTGGAGTGCAACAAATCCCACTACTGCCTCACAGCAGGGCCAACAATGGAAATCATTTTCCTGTAGAAGAAGGAAGCACAGGTTGGGTCACAAAATGATAGGGCTTACATTCAAATTTAATACAATGCAAACAATTCCAAACTATACCCAGATGTGATTTTGCCTTAAACTCCTGAGCTTTTTAATTCAGTGATGAGCAAAAATGCATGTCATGGTTTTTTGGGGAGTTTTTTGGCCACTTCTATGCTCTGCCTGTGTATTTTTTTTTTTTCACAAATCATGTCTAATATTATTTTACAGCCTTGTTATTTCAATATATTATGTATATGCAAACATTGTTCAGCCATTCCCTTTCTCATTAAATACTCATGAAGCAAGTGGACCTTAACCACAGATGCTGATACTACTCTACAATAGGTAATAAACCACCTCAGCCTGCTTCATAATCTAATGAATTAGAGAACAGAACTTGTCTGTGATTTCTGAAGAGGGACAGGCAATCTGTGGCTGGGACACAATTACAATTGCCAGATATTGCCAGATATCTCTGAATATTAAAAAGTAGTTCTACATAATGCCTGCCATTTACCTGCCATTCATTGAATTTCTGATGCCCAAGGCTTGTTTCATTCACAACAACAAAATAGAAGTTATTACTGCATTTGTCAGCTATATTTTATTTGTATGAGAGATACTTCCTCAGATTATTTCAGAACAATGCTGCAGCTAGTGCTTTCATGGAGACAATTTCTTCATTTGTTCTCATCTCTGAGAAGAGGGCTCAGAGTTGGCAAATGATTTTTTTGGTTCAGTCTTCAATGCTGACTCACTGTCTCCTTCTGAAGCTGCTCCACTTCAGCACTCTCCATTTTCTTTGCAGGGGATAATACTGTTTGCCTAGTTTTTTGATTCACATATGGAACAGATGAAAGCACTGGGGTTAGTATTTCTGAATGAACCTATGGAAGCTAAGGACTCAGATCCTACTGAGCTGACACTTTCTGTATTAGTCCCAGATAAGGAGTATTTCTGTATTAGTCCCAGTTAAGGAGTTTTTCTGTACTCTGAAAACTAGTACAGCATAAATTACTCTGCTGGTTTGAAAGTAAAGCAGAGGGAGAAATGAACCCAACACAATTATCTTGAGAGAGATTTCAGGTTGGAGTCACAATTTAATAGAGAGATTATAATAAATGAAATGATACACAGAAACTGGCTTAAACCCACAAAGTCACAGTAAGCCTGGCACCCTCTTGGTCAGGGTGGTGGTCACAGTCCTATCAAGTGGTGGATGTAGTCCTGTGGAAGTGATGGTTGCAGTTGAAAGCAGCCATCCTGTGGAAGTCCTGGTCTTTCTCTGGATCCATCCAGTGGTGGTGCTGATAGCATCCCAAATCCCCAATTATATATGATGAGGCTCAGGTGGGAATGTTCAGTACCTCCCCCAGGGTGGGGAACTTTACAATGGAATGATGTAATCATGTGAGTCATAGGATATTTTTGTGAGTTCTTGATGGTTTAAGTCTTTGGAGTCCTGCCCTTTATGATGGTGCAGTTGAACCATCGTGGCTCATTAGCTGAGATGACCCCTCAGGATGGATGTAACTATGCTGGTGCTTCCCTGGAGGGAGTTATCATGGCTGAGTCATTGAAGACAAAGAAACATTTCTCTGCCTCGAAGGGTTTGCCTCTTATTTAACACCCAGCTTGTGGCTTGAGGGGTTGGAAATGCAACCTGGACAGGTACTGCAAACCAGCCATGATAAACAGTTTATCAGAAATGATGTAGTAATACAGAGTTTGGTTACACCCCACATTGATACTCTCCTGTAATGCAGGACAATATTCATTTATTTCAGACAGCTTCAGGAGGAATTTGTGTTTTCAAAAGCACAACATAAATTTTAATGGAAAACCATTTGAATTTATGCTACAACTTGAACCGCTGCAGGTGTAACTAATCTGTTCACTATCATCAAGTGTCCTCTAGAGACACTTTTTTTTCCTTCTAGAGTCAGTCTGCAGCCCTCAGCAAAAGACTAAATATTAATCCAAAATAGGAAAAGAAAGATTGTCTAAATATTAATCCAAAATAAGAAAAGAGAGATTGTACATAATCAACCCTACACAAGTACATGCTGATAGCCACAGCAATAGGTGCAGATATGATTTAAAATAGTGAACGGTTGGTCATTGAATTCTGCAAAGCATCTTTAACTTTGGCTTTTACAGATGTAGTACACAGTTAAGTAGCCAGTAGCCACAGAGGCCTTCTCAAATGCAGATGATTTGTTCTGTATAGCACAGTGGTATTAGGCATTGATGATATCTGCTGGAGCAGCTACACAATACAAACGGCAGAGGAAAGTGAATCCTGAAATCACAGTCCAAAATCCCAGCATGTTCAGCCAAGGAAATGAAATGGACATGAGAACAACAGTAATTACTCCAGTGATTAGGATGTGAATATACATGGGCATCACTCCATATCAAAAAAATATGGTGCTATACTGGCTTCTCCTTTTGACACAAGCTTTTGTGTTTGCTGATCGTGTCAATATAGGGGAAATCTTTAGGGTATCTGCTTCTTCATTTGATTCTGAACACCTGATTTTATTTACCTAATTACTACATTATGCAAATATTATAGCATAATCAAGAGTTTAATATCTATTCCTTTTTTTTTCCACACTGCATGCACAGAATCTTCCCAGATATTTTTGGCCTCGTGCTTGTGTGGTTTATTTACTAGTAAAGTACGGCAGGTGCAGGCTTTCTGCAGCTGTTTTAACTCACCATCCTATATACAAACCACTCAATACTAACATGCTTCTCCCAGAAAATAAAAAACCACCCTACAGTAAACCAAGCCAATTTCTTTTCAAGCAAGTCACGTTTGGCATCGCTTACAGAACAATGAGCATTTCTGAATGATTAAAACAAATCCTTGAGAGCATTTAACTCCAAGGGAACCCCAGAGCAAATGACAATGAGCCATTTGCTCCCCTCTTGTGGAGGCTGGAAAACTGGCCGAGGAAAGGCTTGCTGCACTCCCTTGGAGGGCCAACCCTTGAACTATAACCACTGTGGTTGTGGTGAGCTAAAAGATTCCCCCCCAATGCTTTGCTTCCCTGTGTTGAGTCTTTGTACACCTTTGGTCCTTCCCCTTTGCTCTGCCCCCGTGCCCTCACCCTATTCCTTCCAGGGTTCTGCCCTGTCCCTCGCTATTCCTGTATAAACCCCTGTTTTCCCTCTGACTCTTGGAGCTCTTTTCCCTGGCACCCTTCACAGAGTGCCCCTGTCCACAATAAAGGCTTGTTCTCTGTGGATCACCATACAAGGCTCTTGTCTCTTGCCTACACATCTCCTGAGAGTGCATCTGCATTCATCACATGTGGGTTGTGCCTGTGCACCTGACAGTGTGTTCTTTTCAGGACACTTCTCTCAAGGAAGGTTGGGGCACCCCCAAAGACTCTGCCTACCGTGACACCCTCTAATTAAAAGTCACGGTGTGCTTTTTGCATTTACAGTCATGGAAGCCACCAGATGAGATGGTTATGGTCCTCTCAACATCTCTTCAGCAGCCTGTTTTACTGTGATTTGTCTTCCCAGATAAAATAATAGAGCAGTTTGTGGTGTGAATATCCTAAATCAGTAACACTTAGCAAAAATAGGGGCAACCTACATTGCCTTTGATTTGTCTCAATATCTGAGTGCACTAGTGTTGTCATTGTAGTGCAAGAGTTCTATTGTCATTACATTGCAAGGGTTCCATATTGCTAGTTTCATACCTCCTTGATGTTTTCTTGTAGGCACCTCCTCTAGATGACTGACTCTTTGTTGTCCTCACAGCAGCCAAATGAATCCAGTTACCCTCAACCAACCAATCCACTCTTTTGTAACACTCTTATTGGCTACAGGTATGGCCTGTTAAAATCAGGCCTGTTCCTAATCCTTAATAATTGGCTCAGCTGCAACTCTTTAAGGAGGTAAGATTACTTTCTATACTACCTTTATTTACTTATGTTCTATCCCCCTACACACTAGTAAGCTTTTAAATACTCTTTAAAAGTTATTAAATATTTTTTTTTACTATCAAAGATTTACTTTGTTGTTTTATCCCCTCTTGTGATTCCCAATGTTATAGATGAATAACGTGATGGTTGACTCTCACAATTAAGGAGTGAATATTATGTATATGTTAAGAGAAGTTTTGCAGATGTATAGTTATGTTTCCCCTCCCCCTCGCACTCTTATCAGGGGATGGCCTTAGTACTCAGGGCATTTGGGAGGGTCAGTTTGTCATTATGGCAACACCTGACCTCCAATCAAGATGGAAGAAAGTGATCTCCAGCACTGGACAGCAAGGAAGGAGTCGATTAACAAGACTTTGGGAGGGGTTAGAGGTATAGAAGGTGGAGCATCCATTTTGTGGATGAGCACATGGTGGTTGAATCCTTTGCTCCTGGCACTGTATCTTTCCTTATTCATTCTTTTGTTGTATTCTGATAAGGTCTTAATAAACCTTTTAAAATTTTAAAAGTGAGTATCATTTCTCACACCACAATACCTTATATCCAGCTCTCCACAGACACAGGTCTCAAGGTTTGCCCAGGTTGCCTCCAGGAGATGTAGCTTTGCTCAGAGCTGTCCTGCTGTCATCTGTATTGCCCAGCCCCCCAAACCAGGAATCCACAAACATTCCTCTCAGCTTTTAGATCCTGTCTTTAGATACTTTCATAGTCTGAGATAGAACCTGTTAATACACACCTAATTTTTCTTATAGACTTTGTACAAGATTGCTGCCAATGAAATAACCAACTCTACTTGGAAGCTGTAAAGTTATTAAAGGAAAATCTTGTTACTTTTGAATCAGCTTCCACCTCTTCCAGGCCACACAAGCCTTCCATGGATGCCTGAATGGACCTCAAAATAAAAAAGAAGTTTCTGTCTGGCCAAAGGAATCTGTCTGTCCAAAGTCAGACACCATACTTTGTTGCTACATTATCTTGTAACAGAAATAAAAATAAGGAAATTTATCAGATGGATATGTATGTATACATACATAAACAGAAAATATTTTTTAGATTCTGAATTCAGTTTACTAAAGACATTTGTACAGAAGGAGAGAATATACTGCTATTTTGATTCTTTCAGCATCATGTCTCAGACCATAAAACACCTGCTTAATTGCTACCACAGCAGGTTGGGAAGCTCAAAGACCAATCCTCTCACCTGTTCCTAGGAATACAATGCTTGACTCAATTTTGAAAGACACAGCTAGATTGCAATAGACATTAAATAAATAAATTCAAAAACAGTATCAGACCTACATAATACACAGAATCTGTTAAGGAACTTCAGGAAAGGCATTCCCATTCTTCAACCTCCCTACAGCAGACTTATCACATGATTTAGCCTTTACTCAAATGTCTGTGAGGAAAAAAACATAGCAGTTTTCTGAAGGCTGTGAAAATCTGAAGTGGTCAACAGAGACTCTTCAGAGGAAGTGAAGTCTGAGACCTTTACATTATGAAATGACAAATTCATCTGGAACACAGCTCCACCAAAATTCAGCAGGTGACAAGAAGGTCTCTTGAGCCATAAGCCTGCATTTCAAATGTGGACAAAAACCACCCAACTCAATAAATTGTTGCATGGGTTCAATTACTTCAGCAGCAGTGAGGTATTAGGTGCCACAACTTTCTGTCTCTTCACTCCCAATACAGCTGCTTGAAAGACTACAGGCATTGCCCCAAAGTCTCTGGTTCCAGTGGAGTACCGTGGCAGCTATAAATGGTGATGCTGCTGCAGCCCCATGTGCTCACTCCGTACAAAACTGAGGCTTTCACTCTGACAATTGCCATCACCCTCCACAGCAATGGCATGTCTGCATTCCCAGTGCTGAGCTGCAGCAGCATTTGAGGTGGGAGGAGCAGGAGGCAGAGGCTAAAGTGTGCATCTGTAACTCCCTTAGCATGCTGTTTGTAAAGTCACATTAGGAGACTGAAAAAATGTCATGGGGCAGCCTGTGCAGTGTTTGTATATGTGAGGTTGTTATTAAAAGGGAAACAAAATGGAAAGAAAAATAATCTTCCCTTCATTTGTACTGCAAAATTCTGGTAGGTTTTTTTCCTACCTGAAGATCTACAGTTCAAGCCAAGCGGTAGACCTGAAAATAAAAGAAACATACTTGTTTTAAATTAAAAGTACTGATTCTTGTTGGCTTTCTATATTTCAACATGCTATAGAAATTGCAAATGCCTCCCATCGTTATCAACCTGAAGCAGATTTATATTGCAAAACAAAATGTAAGAAGGCAGAAGGAAGAGGAGGAGAAGGAAGCCTCAGAATATCCCAGCATTTGCTGAGTCCTTCTGTGGACCCTCCCCGCAGCCATCATTAACATTTGCCAGGCGAGCTGACTCAGTGTACTCAGAAATTCACATGCAAATATGGAACATGAGGCATTTTCTCAGCTTTAAGCTGGTGCTCAAAGAATGAGCCCAAAATAATGTGCCTGGCCTTATATGCATACATTAGAAAGCGCAGATCAGATCACTTGGTGAGACAGTTGATATTGTTCTTGGACAAGGACTCATATAATCTCATGGGACCCTCAAAAATGGGCTGTAGGGTAGCAATCAGGATTTTGGAATCATGGACTGTTACCCCAAAGAATAGTGAATAGTGCAGTAATGCAGATTAGGCGATCATCAAAATGTAAATGAACTCTTCTAAGAGAAAAATTTCTGTAGAGTCTCATAGTAAGACTAAAATCATTGATGAGGCCAGGAGCATAGTAAAGAAGCTTTACAACAGCACAGGAACAGACATCTAGAAATCACAACCATCTTTTATAAAATACTCACAGTATTAGAAGCAGGAACGTTTGATCACAAGCACATAAATCAGTGACTGCAGGAGCTTTGTAATGGATGGTTTTGGGTGGAAAAAGGGGGAAGGGAAGTAGCGATGCAGAATCACAGCCTGTTCTGTACACAAAAACAGTGCCATCTTTAGAGCCTCCGTGTTTTGTAATCACCCTGCAATCTCTCTCAGCACAAGGGTTTCAAAATATTTGTTCAAGTTGATTTGGCATACATCTGCCTCATTCTTTTACACAGAAAATAATTGGGCATACTGTTTTCTGACTTATAGCAGAGACACAAAAACCTGCTGAAAGCAGGAGAGTAGGTGAAATTTCCTTCTCGCTTGGCAGGATTTGTGAGACAAATGGTAGGCAAAAGGTTGGTTCCACCAAAAAAGGCTCTAAAACTAGACTCTACATACTAGTAAGCTAAGGTCAGGCTCCTGTCATCAGATCCTGTGTCATAACCTGCTCTTACAGGCTGCAGAGGGCTTGCACACGCTCTACCTTCAGCCTCAGTGGCCAACAGGGCAGGAGGGCTGCAAGCTGGGACACCAGCACCCAGCACCTGTGCAGCTCGAGGTGTGCTCCTTCAGGCACCCAGCAGTGTGAATGCCAAGGTATTCATTGTAACAGAGATGCTGACAACATTCTTTGCATTTTTAACAAGCTACTAGTGAAGTATTATACAGCGTGGAGGCCCGTGAGCCTACTGGGGAGAGGGAAACGGTGATGCCCTGGAGAGATGCAAGTTGGGCTCTGGGCACTCCTCACAGCTCAGGGTGAGGAAAGAAGCTTTCCCCCATGGTGCTCTGTCCCAGTTCTATCCTCCCCATTGGCCTTCCTACCCCTTTCGCCCTTATATGTTCACACCCTAGTGAGTTTTCCTTTCCCAGTCTTGCCAGTTGTTTGTGTAACCCTGCCCATCCACCCTGGCATTCCCTATTGGTCCCTTCCCAATGAGCCCTCAGACAACTGGATCCCTGATGCTCTTCGCTGCCCCCTCTTTTCCTGTATTTATACCCTGGACCTCGTTTGTCTTTGATCCCAGGACTCCTTCAAGCTCATCTGGAATAAAGCAGGTTGGAATTCCGTGCCCGGACCCTCCCGTGTCTTCACTGCCAAGCTGCATGTCTCTCTGTGTGTGTGCTGCTGCTCTCCTGGCTCCTCCCTGTTGGGACGAGACACTCTCAGGGAGGGTTGTGCCTACACCACCACGGAGCACAACAATGCAGCTGCTTTTATATCAGCACAGAATTATGCAGAGTTAATGAGGATCAGTGTCATGTCAGACATTTCAAGAATCATCCACTTTTTCCAAAATATCAACATGGTACTGTAGAGGGAACACATTCTGACACTTGCTTATGAAAGCCTCTTGCTGTACAAAACAGATTTCCCTGGCTCTAGGTGCAGTTTATTGTGAGCTACTGCACCACAGAATCACAGAGCAAGCCAGATCAAGCTGTAAAAGCCAACATCCACTTAAATCTCGCTAAGTTCTATTTTGAAAAGCAATTTGTTTGAAGTTGACTTCATTTCATTTGAAATGAAGCCAACAGATTCTGAAATCAGCAAGGTTATTTCAGATACATCACCTGATATATTCTGCATGTGCACTTGTTGCCCCATATTGAGTTTTTAACATTTTTTAAATAAAAAAAATCCAAACCACCACATTTTTGAAAATTGTCAGAAGGTTATATAGCACAACTGAGGTCACAAATATAGCTGTCATTTTCTCAGAGTTTGGAACACAGGAAATTCAAGAAAACTCATTCAAATTCAGTTTTTGGAGAAAAATGGAACAGAGGCATTCTTATGGCTGAGAAAACTAATGAAAAATTAGCAGCATCTCTAAGTATAATGTACAAATATTTCTAACATAATAGCTGTACATTATGCCTACTAAACTATGGCTATAAACCTAAATATATTAAAAACAATAGAAAGATATAAATACTGGTGTTCAGCCTCTAAAGTCTCAAAGGAAAAAAAAAGACAGAAATTAAGCAGATAAATCCAATATTTGTAGGTACAATACCAAAGTTGTTCTATTTGACTTCTTATGCTTTTTACACCAAATGTAGTACAGCTGTTACTGTGACTCTGTTAAATTATTCCTTCCCCCTCCTCCTGGCACTTAAATATCATATCTATATGCAGAAATTCTTTCTATACCTAACAATACTAAATATATATATTAGTGTATCATATAATATAATATATTATATCATACCCTCACTGTGGTGTATTTTATAGCCATGTAGCTCTGTGAAGGCAGTTATTGATGTCACTATATGTCTAGATGAGAAAAACAACCTGGACTCCCATTAATCATTTGAGATGCTGGAAGCAAGCTACCAGCATTGCAGCAGCACTGGTGAGATTCAAAACTGACTGAACCATCAGTGACCTTATGAAAAAAATTTAAGAAAGCAAGTAATTTGTTGCTCTTTTTACATGAACCCACGATGATCCATGTCTCATTGTGATCAACAGAAGCAGATACCACACAGGATTTGAAAGCAACAATTCCACAATCCCCAGTTCACATCAAGAAATACTGAAGATATTCTGGTGCAATTCCATAGCCATTTAAACCACCCAACATCTGCTTTGATGAACCTTGTTTGTGCAAACTATGCTTCAATTGCTCATTGTAGGCTCAACCTAGGTTAAATTATCATGGAACTCACTATTCACACCAGCATCTGGTAGGAAAGAGATGTTAAAAGCCAGTGTGCTTGAATGACAAAAATACACATCTATGTACCTATAGATAATGACATAGAATATAGATATATAGATATAAATGAGAATTACCATCATCATAAGGATGATTTTTCTGTTCTTGCATAACTGCAGCATACACTGTTTCAGTCAGATGTTAAAAGCACCCTGCTCGAACAAAAATTATCTAAATTCCTTCAGATTCCTGCTCTCAAAAAAAGAAAAGAGGAAAATTAAAAAAAAAAGAAAGGAGTTATGTATAGCAGCACGGGTGTGAAAAGCTGGTATGTTTCCAGTGCATTTCAGGTAAACATGCCACAGCAACAGCTTGAATTAAGCAGTGGCATCCATAGGAAGTATTTGACTTATTCTCTTTGTGCAAACATTAAGTAGAAAACAAAGACTGAAAATATGGTGACATTTAAAAATAAATGGTTTCAATTAATTTCTTCAGGATTGTATCTGGGTAGCATTTAGTTAAAATGATGCTTAAATTGTGCTTTTCAAAACTGTTCAGGGTTGACATAGTTCTACTCCCAAGTAAAAATCAGTAGGAGTTATACTGCTCACTTCTACAGAATATGAGCCAATGCTGAGCATTCTGAAAATAGCTTTCCATCTGTATATCTATGTAAATGAATAGGCACTGTTAGTAGAAATAGGAATAGAAAAGATCAGGTTTTTAATTTTAAAAGTTGGAGTTAAATATAGTGACTATACTAGAAAACAAAAACCCAAGAAAATCTCAGGCAAACTTTAATACTTTTTCCTTTCATTTATGGCAGGAATGGATGGAAAACAGCTCCATTGCCTCAGGTGACACAGCTCCAGGTTTTCTAAGGTCATTAGACACCACCAACTCCTTAGTAATGGAATTTCACACTTCTAGTGTTCAGATGAGGACTGAGCCATCTCTGAGTTAGTCCCAGGCAGTCCACCACTGCTAAAAGAAATAAATTTATCAGCCAACACCATAAAAACTAAAATGTTCTAAATTTAGTAGAAGTAGAAATCTACTTCCCATTTTCCCTAAGACAACCTTTTCTTCTCCCATTAAATGTGGTCCTTTCTTTGAAGGAACAACCCTTTGTGACAAGCAAACATCTGTTAGCTCTGAAGCAGCAGAACATTGACAGTAATCAATATTTAACACATGAATAATCCTACTGACTACAGGGAGGCTGCTGGTGTGCCTCAAACAGCCTTACTTCAGTACTTTGTACACTCACAGCCTGACTACTGCAGAAGTTAGCAAGGTTCGTGGCAAGATCTGGCAATACTGCTTTTTGGTATTTTAAACCTGCTCAGTTTTGGTTCCTTCAGGTCTTTCTGACCTCACTGCACTTCCAGAGGCCTTTAATTACTGAAGGATCATCTTGCATTCTTGCTCCATTGTGCACCCCTATGACAAGAGATCTAGTGGGCCAGAAGACAAGCTGATATAAAAGGCCAGGAGCCTTATCAGCTGCAAACTTAGCTCTTGAAGTCTTGAAGGCTCAGTTTTGAGCAGCAGTGCAGTGTGGGGAGAAGGACTTATGTGACACTGCTCTTGGGAAGCAGGTAGAGTTTTATTCAAACTTTCAAACTCAATAAAGTCTAGGATGTGTTAAGACTTTTTTTTTAATCAGAGGTTTGAAATCTTTGATCTGTTTTGTTATATTATCCAATTCAGATTTAAGTACATCCTTTATTGACCAAAGTGCCAACCAAAGTGGCACCTCCAGTGTTACTTGATTTTGCTTCTTTTCTTTAAATTGTTTTTTTTAAAAATCAGGAACTCAAGAAAAGAGGAACTAGAACTAATGATGTGATAAGCTTATCTTCCTATGGCAGTCAGAACTTGATGACTGCACCTTCTGAGCGTCTTGGGCTATACTTATATTCTCAGAAAATCAGTAAAGCTTGTTCAAAAATCCAGGTCTTCAGAATGGAGCTCGTTTTGTAATGGGTGGGGATTATTTTGCTTTGTTTTTTACATGTTGTGAAAAAAAAAAGAGCCAATAATGCTGTCAGCTTCTTGCTAGTACTTCATGTCTAATACCAAAGTACAGAAAGCCTCACATCTAGTACTTCATGTGGAATATTTCTCCCCTGTGATCAGCCTAAAGTTGACTTAAGTCACATTGAAACTCTCCTAGTTGAAACCCCAGAACAGACAACTTCTTCCAATGGTAAGGAAATATGAGAGTGAGATACGAATATTGATGCAGTTTTGAGGCTGACTTTCCATAGAATATTTTGTCCAGTTCAAGAACTTGTCCTTTAACCCAGAATATCTTTAAAGTTACCTCAGTGCTCCTCAAGGTTGGAGTAGAACTCTGTGGGCCTGCTTCATTCTCAGAGCATTCTGCTGCATGAGTACCCCTGTGTTTAGGCAGGAGACACAGATCTGAATTTGTTAATGGAGGTTTTTCAGAGAATAGTAAGACTTTAATCCAAGTGCAAGGAGAATTTCTTTTACCCTGATTTCATTACTGTATAGCAACCAGTAGCTCATTCACACACAAAAATCATTCAGAAAATCCCCACAGTGCTTGCACGGTTTGCAGCTTGCAGAAATGATGACATTTTTGTTTGTTGTTTGCCTAAAGGAAAATAGTATAAAAGCACAGCAGATAAGAAGAAAAAGGCATCTTTCACTAAAGGTTGTTTGTTTCCTCTCACAAGTGTCACTGGATGTGTTTCCTGACCTCTGATGACTAGGAAGTAGTGCTATGTAAACCTCTCTGTCACAAATCAAATCGTTTATTGATGCCTGTCATTTCTGGCCATACCATCAAGGGCTTTTCAGTCTTTTTCTGGGCATTCTTTCCTAATGTCTCCTATAAAGTGCAGTAAGTTATGAGCAGAGATAGGAACTACTGCATGACTAGATCTACAATACAATCTGTTATTGAGTCAGGATGAAATTTAATAGAAGCTCTGCACTTTTCATCTCTTGCCAAAAACTACAATTTAAGTAAATTGTGTTAGGAATAAAGCCATCATGTCATATAATTATTGAAAGTGGCTGATTATGTTTTGTACTATAAAGAGCTGTGTGTCATTATAGCAGGAGATTCAAGATCTTTTTTAGAAATAGAAAAAAACCCCAACCCAATCCTGTCTGAAGTATTGACATCTAAACACAGCTTTTCAAGTAAAAAAATGTTGGGGTGTATCTTTATAGGCTCAAGTCCACATGAATCTCAATATTCAAAAAGAAAAGGAGTTTATGAACCTGATTAAACATTTCCTTTTCCAGAACACCATATTTGAAGACCATCTTGTACCAAAATTTCCTAAAATAAAAAAAAAAAACACCAAACCCCACATAAGACAACATAAATACAACAAGTGAAATATCCACTACCAAAAGTTACCCAAGCACATACAGAGAATTAAAATGAAAGAAAGTTAATGTTGGCATGGCCAGTAGATATCACACAACGTTATGACAGATTCATGCCAATAAATTGGTAGCAAGAAATGAGTTTTATGGGCCCTGGCATTTCTGTTGACCCAGACATAGTCACAGGTATAACAAACTGAAGATATCATCTCTCATTGTTATTGAGATAGCATGATTTAGCATGATTCCGGTTTTTTCTTTAGGACAGACTGAATTCACAGTGAAGCAAGTGCTGTGCTGAGCTAAGTTAAAGAACAGAAGTGAACAGAGAAACAGAAGTAAAAAGAGAAACACACACAAGCCAAGAAGAGTGAATATAGTTCAAAATTAATGAATCTTTTGAAATCATTGCTTTGAACAGCTACCCACCTTCAGTCAGTTGGATGAAACTTTGGAAATAATATTTTGCTGGCACGATAAAAGTTGGACATATAAAAATAAATAAAAAACAAGCACAGTTCACAAAAAGAATGAGGTTTTGTTAATACAAGTGAAAATGCCAACATAAAGCACCGTGGAATAACTTTGTTTTGCCACTTTTGGCATTTGTAGCAGCATCCAAAGATATGCTGCAATGTTTCTGGTTGTTCAGTTACTACAGAGAAAATCATCACCAGTAATTTTGGTGTGGAAGACTGAAGAAAAATAGGAAATTGCCAAATCAATCAAAAGAATATAATCTCAGGGTTTTGATCCAGGAAAGCATA